>NW_027500954.1:0-79718 GCF_021521415.1 Bidens hawaiensis
GATAAAAGCCAAGAGTTGTACTTACGGGTTTTCTTGAGCTTGAACGTACGGACGGGCGGGGACGAACCCGATGGAGCCGGTCTCTTGATGCCGGTCACCGTCGTCGCCATTGGTTCTCCGGAGGTAACAGTCGTAGCCTCCGAACAGTGGTCTTCCCACCACCGGGGTTCCCCGCCACCTCTTCACTATCTGACTCAGTGTCAGATAGGAGCACTGGATCGGCTGTGGAGGCCGCCTTCTCCTTCCCTTTCCCGCCGGCAGCCCTCTTCTTCCGCACTAACGGAGGACCATCTGCGGATTCCTCAGAAGAAGACAGGATGTCAGGAATTCCAGCAGCGGGTACAGCACTGAGGGGTGGAGGAGAGAATAACGCCTTACCTGGCCGCCGGTGGCTCAGGATCTCGTGGCCCAGCGGATAGACCTCCACAAACCGATCCGCTGTTTGCTCCAGGATGGGCAACTCGTTCTCGTCAAGAGCACGAGTACCCACCCGCACAGGATCGTCAGCTTCCCGCGGGTACAGGAGCGACTCCAAATTGTTCCCCTCTGAAAGAAAAGAAACAGTTAGAAGACAAACTCATATCAGCAAGAAAGACAAGACATACCATAAGGAGTAGAGTTCAAACCGTATTCGAGAAGGATGGGAACCTGAGACGCCTCCTTCCATACCCGGCTCATCCCCAGCATCACCATCCCGGACTCCGCAAACCGGTAAACCGGAGATTGGACCCGGGATATCTTCGCAAACCATTCCGCCTCCTGGTAGTTGGTGGCGTGGTGGCTCGGAATGGCTTGGCCATTTTAAACTTCATGGCAATGGGGACGGCGCGGGCAGAAATGTAGAAGAACTCCCGCTTCCACGATCGGAGACTGCGCTCGGTCGCGCAAATCTTCAAACCCTTGATCCGGGTTGTCAGGGTGTACCACCCCTGGATGCACCTCCAAGTATAGAAGGTCATCAGGCGGTCCACATAGGGCTCAACACCCAAAATCCGGCACACCCACTCGAAGTGGCGAATCTTCGCGATCGCCATTGGGTGCAGCTCGGTGAGATGAACACCGTGCCTTTCGAGGACACGGTAAACAAACTTTGTCAATGGGAACCTAAGGTTCCCATAAACAAAGAATGCAGCATATACCCCGATCTTGCCACTGGGGGCATCGTACACGGTCTGATGGGGTTCAGGAAACTCAGGCTCGAGAGGATCGAGCATGAACTTCCTAACAACATACCGGTACTGATCGCCGGGCAGAGCACACTGGCACTCGCCAGCAGTACTCTTATCATCGACTACAGCTTCAGTATCATGTGAAGACATATTGCAGAGGAAGAAGAAACGATTTCGGAGGAATGCTCAACTGAATAAGAGAGTATTCACCAGAAATCGCCTTAGAGATGAAAGAGAAGAAGTGAAGATGTGAATTACAAATGACCCTCTTCCCCTTTATATAGTGATCGCAATTAATGCGGTGAATTTAATGCGAAGGAGAGAGAAATCGAAGGTGCAATGAAACTATGACACGTGGCAAAGAGCAGGCTGGCAACAGCTGTTGACAGGACGCGTACCATTAATTTCGCGCCCACGCGCCTGAAAAAGCGTCTGGAATGACCATGTACTGTCACGTCACCATAACTTCCTGCACGACCTGACACAGTCAGAAGAAACCGTCGCACGACGTTTCAGAGTTTTGGACTGTTCTTATCTTTCCACCAACTCTTCGAATTTCAAAATTCAAAATTCAAAAAGATCATAAAGTAGGCGGGAAAATACAAGCCTTACCGTGGCAAACAAGTAACCGTAAGACGGCTGCGGGTACAGTGTAAAGGCAAAACCCTTCACATACCTAGCACCCGTAGGGAATTGAAGCCAAGTAAACCTTGGCAAACAAGTAACCGTAAGACGGATGCGGGTACAGTGTTAAGGCAAAAACCTTCACATACCTAGCACCCGCAGGGAATTGAAGCCAAGTACCTCGGCAACCAAGTAACTATAAGACGGGTGCGGGTACAGTGTAAAGGCAAAACCCTTCACAAACCTAGCACCCGCAGGGAATTGACGCCAGGAATACCTTGGAAGTAAAATAACCGTAAGACGAGCGCAGGTACAGTGTTAAGGCAAAACCCTTCATATACCTAGCGCTCCGCTGGGAATTGAAACCAAGAAGGATCTTCTGGGCAATGCTTGCGGAAACGGAAATAACATCCCCGCATAGCGGGAACGTCGAGAACTACGTTGTTCGAAGCTCCAGGATGGAATTGGTGGTCTTAACATAATTGATCACTATGTTCAAAACCACCAAAACCTCATGGAGAATCCACACAAGTGGGACTCAACGCTCCTGACTTGCGAGGAGGTTACAACCTACCCGCATCATACCCAAAGACCAAGCAGGAAACTCGGGCATTTCTGCAAGTGACAAGGACTTCGCGGGAAGAATCCCCATGGAAAACCTTAAAAAAAAAAAAAAAAAAAAAAAAAAAACCCTTTTCAAAACCCTCTGCTTAAGTCCAAAAGTTCACCTCACTTTATTAAACACTCATGAGAAGAACATTGGACTGGGGGGACTTGAAGAGGTAGGTCCCAGCAGAGCCCAGTTGAACCCGCAAGACTCACCTTGAAGAGGGACGTCTGCGCAGAAACCAACTGGATCCGCAGGACCAACCATGCTCAGAGACGTGACGTCCTTACGCGCAGTACGCAAGCTGGTCCCGCAGGAAATGCCTCCGGATGGTGAAGGACTCCGCCTGTCCCCGCAGCCTCGGATACAAGCCATCAGGGAAGGCCACCCGCGCAGCAAGGCTACACGCACAAGGCACTTAGCTCTCAATCACTCAGTGTCACCTGAAGGAATGAGCGAAGCCGGGAACAATCCCGCACAAGGGCGGGAGGGGGAATACTCCCGCCCAAATAAGCCAGTCCGTACGATACGGGAAGATCTTCTGTACTGTACCTGACGAGGTATGGGAAAAAGATCTGACTAAAGATACGACAGCTTATGGACAACAGTATGGCGAGCAGCATGCTCCTACACTGTATGTCACTATTAGCCGCTGCCTACTCACCAACTATTGTCATACCACGTGCGTAGCCGGCAGTTGGTAGAAAAGGAATAGTATACAGCAGGCCTGGTCGCTATCAGCGCTACCTACCCACCAACTACCAGCAGGGCACGTGCGTAGGCTACTGTTGGTGGAACAGGAACACTGTTGCAGCCGGCCATACCTCCTTGGAAACCTACCTTCGGCTATAAATACCACAAATGGTATGACCATCTCATCATATCATATCTTATCACATTATCATCATATTATACCTGATATCTGCTCTAGCAACCTCTTAATATACTTTTATATTTAAAGAGTAATCTAGTCTGATTCTCACGCCGGAGGGTGGTCACAAGGAGGAACCCCCCCCCCCTTCTCAGTGACGAGCTCACGGTGTCTGTTTTGCAGGTTATCAGAAGAACCATCTTCCAAGGGTCTAACCCCTCGTGGGAAACATCTATCGAACCCCCAGGTTACCAGTAATCTGTCCGGGGTCCGGTTAGTGTTTCTTCATTAGCTATATTGATACGACTGAGGTTCGGAAATGATATGATGATTGTCTTAGATTGGCAACTGAGACGGCTTCACACAAGCAACCATATATATTGCCTCCTTAATTCTGAGCCTGAACTTACAGACAGTTAGTTTCAGGTTTAGCTAACGATTCATATTTAATTTTTTATGGCATTCATGATGATCGTCGAATGGCTATAAAGTTTGGTTGTTATGTGTACTTCCTATGTGGGTTAAATATGTGGGCAATGATCATTACGACTTATCTCATTACAACCATAACTTTTGATCTCATCTGTTGTAGTTCATTGTTTTGATGTCGGTTGTTTTTGCCGTGGGTGCTTTTGTGTTTCCTGGTCCTCTTCGTTTGTCACTTCGGCGGATGACAATCGTAACTCAGTGGCTCCTCACAAATCATTCTATTGCATGCGGCCTTCCGGCCTGTTGTTAATAGATTTTCAACATTTTGTTCTAATTTTGGGCTTGCATACTGTAAATCCAAATATTTTTTTAGTTTTTTTTTCGGTTTTGTGATTTATGGGTCACTTTGATTAGTTTGTCTTTGATATGGATAACCATAGGTGATGCTGCAAATCTTATCTTTTCTTTTCTTTTATTTTTAAAAAGTGGCAAACAATCATAAGGTGTATGAATCTGATTATGGTGATTAGCATAGCATTCAGTGATCTTAAGACAGATGTGATATGGCTGCAGTTTGAAGGTTAGCTCAGGTGTGTCAACAATCCTCAAGTTGTTTCTTTAAACTTTTATCATATGCATATTCTTTTACCTACTGTGGCATTTCACTGTACACGCGCTTAGGTTCCTCTAGATGCAAAACTGCTTCGATGATCTGGCAGCACCAAGACATGAAGTCAAAAGAGACTATTGTTGTCTTCTAATTATGTAAATGGAATAGTTTCCATAATCATGTTAAACTCATTACTTAATTATAGTGTACACTCTTGAATGAACATGTATACGCTTGATACATTTGTACTTGGATATTTATTTTTTCGTGTGTAATTTTTTTTGGGTTTTAACGCTCCCGTCAAGAAGTGTTATTTGAGTTGGTAATGCTTGCTTAACATATGTGGATTTTTGTCCCTTTGTCGCATACCATCACACCACCCAGCGCAACGCGCGGGTACTAATTAGTAGTTGATCATTAAAGGAGAAACACGTTTACGATGACCTTAAAGCTTAAATGCCTTAATATTGATTTGGACACCTAATATATTCAAATTGATCCTATGGACAATTCAAAGCAACAACCAATCAGAATTTTTTTTTTGAACATCTTAACTAATGAACGAAACATAGATATAGTATAATCAGTTTATCACATGAAGGGGGTGTTTGGGATTCCTTATTTTTCTCTCTTTATAACTTATGAAGATGAATAAGTCTTTTTTTCTTCATTTTAGTGTTTGGAAACTAATAAGTTCTTATAAGTTTCTCCTTATTGATAAGGTTAAAAAATAGGTTTTAAATAAGTTGGGATATCACAACTTATCTCCTTATAGTTTTAAACTATCCTTTCCACCCTTATTCCACCAGCTCCTTAACACATCCAAACACTTTTTTTAAAACTTATTGATTTATGTTAATCCAAACATTTTTTTTAAAACTCCTTATCAAATAGGCACAAGACCTTTTCAATTTATCATAAAAGTTCTTTTCAACTTAAATAAGGAATACCAAACACACCCGAAATACAAAAACAGAATAATGATTTGTGATAAACGTGTTAAAACATGACAAATTTCATTTATAGAGAATTCCAATTCTTGAGCATTCTTACAAATAAAAATGTAGCTATATTTTGATAATTGAGAGTAACGTATCAAACTTGAACAATGTCTAAAGCACGTGTCCTAGGTGATCTTAAAGCAACTGGAATTATGTGTTCATATTCATGCAATATTTCATGCATATTATTCATGTATATTTAACATATTTGTTTAGTATAGTTATTTTTGCAAATGCATTCTACCAAAATACACTAAACATCATCACAAGTTGCATGTTTAATGGAATGTGACTCCACAAACGTCCCAACCTGGATATTAAATTCCAATTAAATATTGGCCCTAAAAATCTTAAATATGTCGAACTTGATTTTCACACGGCGCGTTGCACCAAAACAATTGGTAAAACCTCAATGTTGAAACCTGAGTGTTGGTATAACCCGAGCGTTACGTCGGTTTGAATTCAGTTAGTATCATTTACGTTTGTTACGACATAGACACCATTGGTTAACCTTAACGTTCAAAAAAATATATTACTCAAATTAACATATAAACAAAATATATTATTTAAAACGGCTTTTTTTTGGTTGATAAACCCAGGTGGTGTAAAACCCAAGTGATGTCGGGCCCCGACATTAAGGCTATAACTGCACACAGATTCGGTCGGTTTTGGCTCCGTTTGTTACGGTAAGAAAGGGGAAATATAATAAACTGAGTGTACCAATGGGGTGATGTCGGTCAGTAAACTCGGGCTTTAGTAAAACCGAGCATTGTCAGTCATGGGCGTTGAGATGTTGAGTCTATGCAAATTCGGTCGTTTTCCGTCACGTTCGGTATGATATTGGGATTAAAACAAACAAAAGAAAAAACAAAATTGTCATTTTACCAGCTTCCATTATGTTCGTTACAATAACAGAACGAAAAAAATTACAAAAATAAAAACAAAATGTTATGGACAAGTTTGGTGCCGCAAAGTGACCCATTGACGACTTAGCGGCACCAAACTTATCATTTATATATATTAGATAATGACAGGTATTATAACATATCAACTTTTGAAAAGTTTTTTATTTGCAAATACAAAAACTACGTTATGGTATATATAAATTAGAGATCTCTATTTGCCATCATCATCAAGAAGATCCTCTAACAACTTATCATCATAACACTCGATTTCAAACACTTCTCTACCTTGCACATTACTTTTAGAAGAAGACTCCGCTGATGATGACATGGCAGCTGCGGTTGAAGCATTATAAGCAGCAGCCGAAAATGTAGGTGGATATTCCGCGGGAAAGTTAAGAACAGCCATGTGGCCTCTCATTTGGAAGGCGGCTCTATCGTAAGCTCTAGCGGCCTCCTCCGCGGTTGCAAACGTCCCTAACCAAACCCTGGCACCATTATTATTAATGTCACGAATCTCCGCAGCAAACTTCCCCCAAGGCCGCCTCCGAACACCACGGTATTTCACTTCCTCAGCATCTCCGCGGCTACGATCCTTGTTGTGATCCTTAGAAGCCCTGTCATGATCCATGGATACAACAGTTGGAATTAAATGGTGGTCATGCATGCATGGATGTTAATTATAATGGTGAAAGTTGGTCAAGAATCAAACTAGTGGCGGAAATACGAGAAAGTTCAAAAAAAAGAGGTGTATTAAATTAGGTTTGAATAAACGTGGGCTTATGGAATTCAAATTGACTTCCCGGTGGCATTTTGGTTTTGTGGTCTATATCTATTCTGCACGTCATATACTAGAAAAGTAAAGTTCGAAAACCGTCAACAAGTGCTTTTCTTGCTCACACCAGACGTGACTCATGATACCCATAAAGTTTTTTTTTTTTTTTAAATTAAAGCCTATTTTTATATATTTATTACTTACTAATTTATGATGTATACATACACGCATATATAGCATAGATGCAAATACGTTAAACTTGATTACACAACCTAAATTAATAATTATGCACATACAAAAATTAATGCACTATATATAAAAATAAGTATGCAACTTATATGATAATTAAAAACCTATTTTCGTAATTACATATGTACATAATCATGAACATTATACGCACATGACATTTGGATATTGAAATTAAAGAAAACAAAATGTTTAACTTTATGTGTAGTGTTTTTCATAAAAATATTGTCGTATAAAAAATTATTAGTGGCACAAAATGAAATCAATATTTGTGAGAGAACTTGAAAACAGTCAACAATTATGTGTGATGTAGGTGGTTTGTTTTAAATGAAATCAATTGCCCAAAAGCCTTTGTACGCTTTGTACGACTATAAGGGTGATGGCGCGATGTGGTAGTGAACATAGACCCTAACATTCACTTAATATGTTAATTTGTTTATTTAAAGAAAAAACTATAACAATATCATTCTCAACTTAAAGATAATAAATGCTTATTTTTATCACTACTACAAAAACGTCTATTAACACCGGTCATAAAAATATTTTACAGCGGTATGAAGGTCAACCGTTTAATAAGATGTAATCCACCAATTTAAAAAGAACAATTTTCTAAACCGGTTGTAAATCAGAATAAACTAGCGTTGTTTATTGAACTTATTGAAAAATAGTGTTGTTTACTGATAATTAGCATTGTTTAAAATGTTGAGGTTTCCTTCATAAGTGAAAATCATTGTAAATAAGAAGAAAAGTAGCGTTGTTTATTGTACTTATTGAAAGGTAGCGTTGTTTAAAGGTTTGAGTTTCCCTCCCACCGTTGTAAATAAGTAGAAAACTAGCGTTATTTATTTAACTTATTGTAAAGTAGCGTTGTTTATTGAAAGCTAGTGTTGTTTAACGTTTTGATGTTCTCTCCCACCATTGAAAATCGTTGTAAATAAGAGAAAAATAGTGTTGTTTATTGAACTTATTGTAAGTAGCGTTGTTTATTGAAACTAGAGTTGTTTAAGCTTTTGAGGTTCCCTCCCACAATGTAGTGTTTTCATTTCCCTCATTTGAAAATTTTCATAAATTTTATCTTCTCATTTTAACCTATAAATATGGTTTTATTTAAATACTCTCTCTCTCTCTCAATCCATTCTTCAAATTTGCATATGCGTTTATCGGATTTGTTTAAAATGAGGTATACTTCGTTGATTATGTTTATAATATTAGTTAGGGCTTATGAGGCTTGATTTTGTTATGTTAAAGTTGTAGATCTCAGTTTACTTTATGCAGATTCAGTAATGATTTGTTTATTATGTGCTTATTTTTATTGATCAGAATCTGTCTAGGGTTATTGTTATGGTGAGTTTGTTGATTGTTTGATGTATCTGATTAAGATACGTTGTTACATATCCATTCTATGATTGCCTTCATTCGCTAAACATAAATTTGCTTATTAAAGGAAGATTCTTTTTCTGCAATAATTCACTATAAGTATGTATCTCATTCTTTTGCTTTTTCAAGTTTTATTTGTTTAGATAACTAATATTTAAGAAAATGAGTAATGTATTGTTTTCAGAGTTATTTGATAATGAAAGAAGCATAAAATTAAAGGAAAACATAATGCACACCAAGTGTTTGATAAATAGCTTACATGATGATTATATATTATTACACAATGTAAAGGAGATGCTAGTGATCAACATTGTCTGTTTTGAACATCGTTAAACTGTTTTTTTTCTAATCCAATACAATATGACTTATTGAGTCACACAAATTAACTTTCACTTAAACTAAATTGTGTTATAGACAAGCTGGATTTATTATGTGTTGTAACTTTCATATATTAGGTTTCTTTATGATGTACCTTAAAACTCGTTTAATGTTTGTTTCATATATAACTTATAATGCACACTAAGGTGGTGTTTGTTTTTTCTGAAAAAGCTCTTCCTGGCCTCTTCTGAAATGGGGTTGGATTCGGGTTTCTGAAATGGGTTTTGGGTGGATTTGGGTTTGGGTGAGTGGATGATCGGATCTGGTGGGTTTGATGGGAGATTATTGCTATTAGTTTCTAGTTTTTTTTTTGTTAATTATTAAAGTTTTTTTGTTATTTTCGTTAAATTATTATTAGTTTGTAGAAAGTTTAGGTTTGATGAATTATTGTTATTAGTTTGTAGCTGAAAAAAGTTTATAGTTTTTTGTTAATTGTTAAAGTTTTTTTATTAAATTTTAGTTTATTTAAATTTTAGTTTATTTTAGCAGTCTGCAACGTTAAAAAACAAATAGTCTTCTTGTTGCAAACTGCAGAGGTTTGGTCCACCTCTTCTGTTACAGATGTGGTCCAACAGCACCTAATTGTTCGATAGAATGCTTGAACTGAAACCTACTTTAATAAAGTTGTAATTTCATGTAAACGGCAAAGTGATCCATTTTAACATATATTATAGAGTTGGTTTCCTTATTTTGATATATTTTAATCTTCTTAAGTTTTGTGGAATTAATATGTATTGTTTTTATCTTTAGTTGGATCGAAAATGGACATAGTGTTATTAGAAGAAGGGAAGGAAATATGGATTCTTGTTCAAACTGTTGAAGAAAATGCATATGCGATATTGAAGATTTATAGATGTTATCCTGGAAACATTTAGAACAAATGCGGAAAAGCATAAATAACATTGCATATATATTTGTTTAATTAGATTTTATTTATAAGTTTGACCAGTTTTGTATAAATGTAAGATGATTTATGTATATAAATTGGATTTCAAGCTTTTGGTTACTACAATGTGTTAGTTACTACAAACATAATTTAATTTAAAAAAAGTTAAATTTGTAGAAGAGTTGCTTTTGAGATATCAAAGAGGCATTTTTTTAATATCATTTACAGTGGTCTTTCCAATATTTTTTTACTACAAAGAAGCTTTGTTTTCTTGGTATTGAAGCGTTTTTTAATATCATTTTGCAATGGTTTTTGAAGCGTTATTTTTGTGTACCATTTACACCAGTTTTGGAACTGTTGTTTTTAGATACCATTTTACATCGATTTCTAAACCGTTTTAAATACGTTCTGCAACGCGACATTTATAATGGTTCTTAAATCGTTGTGTAAATCCCAATTAACCGTTTTAAAATGAACTTTTTCTATACTAGCGTATGGTGCAATTATAAAAAAAATATATTTAGTGTACAAAGAATTTGTGGCCGTTAAAAAAATTAATAAATCCACTATAAAAAGAGAAGAAGAATACAATAAATTTGTTTGTAACTTTTTATCATCGCTCTTGATTTCACAATACATAGCTAAATTTTCTTACTACAAGTCTTCTATTTCTTCTCACGTATTTAATTTTTCTTGCACCTCTTCAATTATTTTCCAAATTTCTCCATTACTTCAGAGGTGCATGCGCAATGCGGTGAGGGAAATGAGACATTGGTAATCACTAACGTGTTAACTTTTTATTTTTTTTGAAAATAAAAACTTAAAAAGAAAAAAACTATAACAATATTAACAAGAACCAAGTACTCGTTTTTTTATGATGTAAGTTTTTTTAAAGGGTATTAACGTACTAAATAACTATGACGTGTAAAATTAACTGAGTAGTTGGTATAAAAGTCAATAATGTCTTTTAAAAGTAACAATTGTTAAACTCTTAAACTTATGTAAAATCTATGGATTTTCTCTTTTGAATCTAGCTAACAATATTTTGATCTTCACGCTCCAAATTTTTCAACACAATTTCTAGAAGATAATTTGATTTTGAAGACTTTGATCAAGAATACCATATAATTTAAATCTCGAATATAAGACCATTTTACTATTTTAAAACACTTAAACGAAGGGCCCTGTTCTTAAACGGACAGGGATTTCTGCTAAGAAGGAGGCCCCTGTTAACTTTCTCACGGATCTTCTTGAAGGAAGTCTACTTTACGACCAGCTGATATTCTTGTGTTCGGGTGGGCAGGGGGGAACACCCCTGTGTAAATCTTACAGAAGTGTCTCCTCTTGTTGGGCTCAGGGACCGTGGGTTTGTTGTGGGTAGGCTGCGTTGAAGATTGAATCGGGCAAAGTTGTGGAACACGAGAAAGCTTGTTTAGAGAATCAACATGTCTTTCTCCCATTTGCTTTTGATACATTTGGTTTTCTTGCCCTAGAGGCTTTGAATTTTTTGAGTAGGATTTAGCGTATCGTACATGGAACATCTTCAGCTCCTAGGTCCCAAAGCTTCGTTTTTAGTAGGATTGACTTTGCTATTCAAAAGAGGGTTGTGGCGCACCTTGTTGCATGTTTACCTGCCACTTTATTGTAATCGTTTTGTAGTATCCTAATTATAAGAAACACTTAACATTTAAAACTAAAACAACACTTACAATCTACCATCTATATAATCTCAACCATTAAGTGACTTTATCCGGTGGCTATAAAGTCTTCCAAGCTAGGCCTCTTCTTCCAACCCCCCCCCCCCCCCCAAATAAAATAATAAAAATAATAATAATAATAAATTTGAACCGTTTTCTAATGTAGTATAGGCGCAGCTACATATGTCGATATTTTGTGGAGAAACGAATACAATCGAGAATTTCAAGCCATGAACGTCATACGTGTGAGCAAATGTTACAAGATTCAGTTTTTCTTTTTACTAGTTGAAATGATAAAATTCACGATTGAATATATCTATGATCTATAGAGGTTGAGCAAGAGATGATACTGTGACGAGACTCTTGAAGATTAATTCAAACATAGCCTTTCAAAGTAACAAAGTGATTTATTATTTATGATTAGCTAAACACACATACAAGATGTATAAAAAAGTAAGACTTGACAGAGATATGATCAATCTTGGTTTTTCTTATCATCGCATCCAAAAGATCCTCTAACAACTTATCATCAAAACACTCGATTTCAAACACTTCTTTTCCTTGCACGCTCCCGCTAGAAGAAGACTCTACTGTCCCCACGGTGGCAGCCGTGGTTGAAGCATTATAAGCCGCTGCTGAAAATGTAGGTTTGCATTCCCCGGGGAAATTAAGAAAAGCTAGCTCATCTTGCATTCGGTAGGCGGCCTTGTCATGTGCTCTAGCCGCCTCCTCTGCTGTTGCAAATGTCCCTGGCCAAACCTCGGCCTTGTTCCTATTAACGTCACGAATCTCCGCTTCAAACTTCCCTGTTTTGGAAATTCGAACACCTCGATATTTCACTTCGCCTGGCCCTCCTTTGCCATCCTTGGAAGCGCCACCACCATCCATGAAATAATATTTGGTTAATTAGTCTGGGTATACAATGAGCAATTAAATATGTGACACGTGTTTTAAATGCAAGAGGAGTTATGCTTGCATCAATATGAATCGTCACAATATTATGAAGCGAATATAGGTAACAATAACAACCCAACATAGTTACGCATAAAATAACACATTATATTTACATAACAACGCATAGTTGTGTTTTAAATACGCTCGCATATGCACATAATTGCGCATGTTATCGTTTAGTAAATAAACTTTCTTTAAAACAAAAGCATTTTTTTTGTTAATGGTATATATACCAATGTTAATTATAATCAAATTAAAGATGATAAAGTTGATAACTTTATGTTTATGGTATAGTTTAAAAATAATAACATAAAATAAGTTAGTTGAGGTATAAAAAAATGACGGAAAAAGTTCAAAACCAAAAAGGTCTCCTGAACAAGAGCATTCTAAGCCCGTTTTATATAATTATGTGAGTGAGTTCTATAAATTATATAGTATGATTATAAATTATGAGTGATTGTGAGTAGAGAAGATAGAATATGTTACATGAAACAGGATCAAATACATTTTATTCTTAACATGAAAATGGTGAGAACTAATTTGTTGTTATGATTATGTTTATTTTTATAAGTGTTTGCTGCTATTTTTTGTTCGTATTTGCTAATTTTTGATTATGAGACGTTATAAGTATTTGCTTATTCATATTTTGTTGTTATTATTAGATGTTTTCTTTTACTGTTATAAGTATTTGTTGGTATATGTTGTTATTATTTTGTTCTTGATTTTGATTCTTTTGTTTTAATTTTTAGGTTATTTTCTTTGTTATTAGAAGTCATTGTTTATGTAGATTGGTATTGTTTCTTACGTTAACATTTTTAAAATAAATTGTCATTATTTTCTACGTACTCATGTTAAGATCAAAATGTACATGAACCTTCCCCTATGTTACATAAGAAAGTTAAATTTTTGTTTATACTATCCACCATGTATAATTTTTAATATTTTCTAGAAGTGTTGTGAGTGGACAAATAAAAAGAAATTGAAAAAAGTAAAAATTATATTTTTTAATTGAAAAAAAGAGAGAAAAAATAGTAACTTTAGTGTTAGATGAATTTACTCTAAGGCTGAGGGGTGTGGAGCGCGAGAAAGGGCGCGTGAGGCCATCCGCTCGCGCCCCGGGGCGCGAGCACCACACCACCGAGGCGCGAGAGGGGCGCGAGAGGGGCGCGAGCGCAGATTTCCAGGCGGGCGCAAGGGTGATCGCGGGAGAAGAGAGAGGAAAAGCTGGTGGGCCCACCCAAAAGAGCCGTTGAGCTCGGGTTTTTTTTTTAAAAAAACCTTTACAAAATCCTATATAATACCCCTAAATCAACCCATTTTAACCATATCAAACACAACTTCAATCTCCAAACTCATATATAATATCCCAAACTCCTTTATAAAACCCAAAATTTTTTTCCTATATATAACCCATTTCATATAAATCAATTATCACAACTTCAAAAAAAAATCCAAAAACAACCCATCGTCCCAATTTTTTTTTAAAAATAATGTCGTCGTACTCGTCTGATTCCGACTCCTCCGAAGAGGATGATTTGCTTCTTCATGTAGGGGGAGTTTTGACCGCAACCGTGGTCAATCTCTTGCAAAATCAAGCCCATCAACCCCGACTCCCGAGGGTTACACGGGGAGCTTCGACATGAGTTGGTTGAACATTTGTGGGCGAGGCGACCAGATGATCTTGTATTAGATTAGTTTTATTATTAAATATTATTGTTTGTTTAATTTTTAGTATGTTTTTTTTTATTATGAATTTTCAAAAAAATGTGTGTTTTTTTAAATAATTTCTTGTTTTTTTAATAATACGTTTTTTTAATACATTTATAAAAAAATAAAAAAATAAACCGCTCGCGCCCCCTCTCGCGCCCCTCCACACCAGGGCCAGGGGCGCGAGCACCACAACCAACACCCATCTTATCAAGTTTCTCTCTCTGCCACACGTCACAATATTATTGGCTGGAGCCCCCACTCGCGCCCCCTCTCGCGCCCCCCCACACCCCTCAGCCTAATGGTTGTTGGTTCCCTTTTCAGTTTTCACCATTACTCCCTGTTATTTCTGATTTGTCATCTTATAAATCAATATTAACTATTTTTTATATAGATCGACGATTCACTTTACTTTCTACACTATGTGGAAGAAAGACTTACTTAAATTTGTGTGTATTTGTTTTTTTTTTTTTTTTTTTTTTTTTTTTTTTTTTTCTTGTTTAACATAAAAACCATCATAATATGTTCATTTGATTTTTGCTGGGTTTCTCGTATCTATTTTAATGATATTTAGCAAAGCAGAAAAGATACTAAGAACGACCAAAGGTAGTCCAGTTGCAAGTAGCATAGAACACGAATATATATAAAACCATAGAAAGTCAAGAACTAAGTACCTAATTATGATGTGTAGAGATTGATCACTTGACTATTAAGTACACATCGTATCAATGACTTGATGGACGCTAGCCCTCACGCGAATCACCACGAACCAAACTCTTTAAGTTTCTTGTTGACTGATCGCTTAAATCGAAGACTGAGCGTCGTTTTTTCTTGTTGCTCACGACTGAAAAACCAAAGAAATGAAGAAGGGGCGATCGTATCACTTTTATAATTTTGATTCTAACTTGTGGCGTGAACCAATATATATAGCTAAAAAAATATTTATTGGCCATTAATCTCCACAATCATATCAAAATTAATAAAAGGAATATATTTTGTAATCAATCAACGCATTTAACAAACAATTTGCGTGCAAATAAACAAACAAATTGCATCTGTTTATTCCTTTTGACAAACTTTCAAGTTTCAACATATCAAAACATGAACCAAAGCTATAGATCTACAAATTAAGGGCAGGTTTCACATGTATCATGGTTTTATAAACGACTAAAGAAACCATAGTGTGTCCAAGTACCTATTGTACATTCTCCATTGCTACAAATGAAGCATCCCCCCAAGTGAAGTGTTAGAAGTAATACGGAGCTTATCTTATATACATACAAAAATACACATACGCAACACACTATACACTATACACATATGACACACACACACACACACACACACACACACACATACATACATACATACGTACGTCGTACACACAGTTGTAATAATATATGGGGGTGCAGGGATAGTGTTTGGTAGTTTGGTTATTCCTCTGCTACAGGATGTTTTAAATTGTAATAATCACTTTGACGGTAAATTGTGGGCAAATCCTAATAAACTAACAATGTAATGGATAGAGTATGGGTGAATGTATTGGTTTATTACAAAATATATTGCTTTTATTAATTTTAATACGGTTGTGGACGGTCGAGTTCTAACATATTACATGGAACTAATTAATGGCCAATAAAAAAAATGTTTAACGACCACTTACACCTATCTATTGTACTTCTACTCGTAAACCACTCCAATAAAATTTACTCTCATGCTGGTTTTGAACCCTGATTAATTCTATTAGTTTTATATATTAATTCATGCTCTACTTATAGCTTTGCTGTTTGTGGGACTTAACATACTATGATTGATTGATTGATTAATTCATGATATAATCAGCTAGAGCCTAGAATAGAAATTATAAAATCATTTTTTCAAAATTTGATGGTACAGTATATGAAACTAAAAAGATGTATATTATTTACTATCAAAAGATGTTTATAATATATTACTAATTTGAAAGTACTTTTAAAGAAAACAAGTCAATTTGGCAATAGTTTTGCTTGGGCTAAATGAGTGGTTCAAAGTTCAAACTTCTCTTGGGGTGCTAGGTGCACAACGAACCAGACAGAGAAATATTAACATTAATCCTTTTATCCCCTCTACAAAAGACTCCACGTGAAGACTGACAGATTGACAAAGATAACTTTTTTTTGTATATTTATGGTTCTGCAATTCTTTTCTGGTGATCACAACATGGGACTACAGTTTTTATTATGTTGAAATATGTGGTTACTTTTCAATTCAATATGAAACATGTAATATTTTCTAATTGTTGGTATTTGTGTTTCATGTACAACTGAGCTATCTTGGGCTGGAGTATACCGGTATTAGGCTGAATTATATATCGGGCTGAAGAAGGCCTACTCGAGACTGTGTACGGGTCTTTAAAGAAATAAAGCGTGGTTTTCTGATGACACGCACATTGCTCACATGAATATCTTTGAGTTTAGTAGCCTCAGTTGATCTAATCAGAAAGATTATCATATCCATCTTCATATCCAAGATTCTTAAAACTGTTTGTTTAAGAAGAGATCGTCTCTTTCAGTTTATATGCAACCTGTACCGTCTGATCATTTTTGGCATTGCGTATGTTCTTCGTCTTCTTGATACATCTCTGAATCTTGTATGTTAAAGATTAAGAGTTATTTTGATTCTGTTGTTCGTGTTGATCAGACTTTGTATCGTTCTTGTATAAAGCTTGTCTCTTCTTGTTGAGGAGATTAAATATTGTATCAAATCTTGTTTTCTAGGGTTATAATAAACATTTGGGTTTGGTAATCTTTTGTTTTGTGTTGATTCCATGATTTCTGACAGTTGCTTCAATGTTTAACTTTGATAAATCAATATTTATATTTGACAGATGTTTGTCAAACTGTGACAATTTGGATAGGTAAATATAGTTCGGTGATTAATTGATTATTGTTTGGCTGTGTTGATATCTTGAAAATTTTTCAATACAATAAAAGAAAAAAATGAACTACTTTCATTGTATTGTACATAAATTACTCTAATATATTTTTAAAATCTCTTTTGAATTTACTGAAGTAATATGAAATATGTATCGTTCAACTAGGTAGAGGTGCACAATACACCCGAACCCCAGACCTGAGAAAAAAAACCCGGAACCAGTTTTTTTATACCCGGGTTTCTAATACCCGAACTCGTACCCGACCATACCTGTAGGGTACGGATAGGGTATGCATTTCGGTACTAAAACCCGAACCCGAACATGACCCGATTTGTACCCGGTAATACCCGAAAACCCAAACCGGTCCCATACCCGGAACCCGGTTTTTATTCCCGAAACCGGGTATTAAAAATACTCGATCTATACCCGAAAAATACCTTAAAATTCCAAAAAAATAACCTTAAAAAGTGCAACCTCCTAAAAAATCCAATCTATAATCGAAAAATACCAGGAAAAAAACCAGAAAAAACCCAAGAATAAGGTTTTTTCAATACCTGAAAATTGGGTATTTAAATACTCAGTTCTATACTCGCCTCGAACCCGATGCATATGGTTTGGTTTTAAAGACAATACACGGACCGAACCCGACCCGGTCATACCCGAACCCAGTTCTTTACACGGAACCGGGTATTTGAAAATCCTGATTTATGCACCTCTACGTTCAACTACGCTTTTATTCAAGCATCATATATATATTTCATGTAAAGTCCTTTTTAAATTAAGTTCAAGTTATTTTTCAAAGGAAGATAAAAATGAGAAAAAAATAAAAATAAAATAACACTCAAAAAATAAAAAAAAATCATAACTCAAAATTAAAAAAAATAACGTTAAGAAAAAAAATGTTTCCTCCGTCTTCATTCTAGAAAAAAACAACGCTGAAGTATCATTATGTTTTTTTTTTATTTTCATCATTAATTTTTTTTTTGAAATTGTGTCTTTTTTTTCTTAATATTGTGTTATCATTACAAATAAAATGTCATTTAGTGGCACACGTTTTTAATAGCATTTAGCTCTTGTGCCACTAAATTAGGTTTTTAATGGCATTTTGCGTATGTCATCTTTGCTTATAACACATTTTTAGTGTCACTTAGTTTTAGTGCCACTAATTTACGATTTTAGTGACACTTTGCGTATGCCACTAAAAATCTAGTGTCACACGCTTTTAATGACCATTTAGCAAGGGATCATCGATTCACTTGAATTCGCGTTCAATCTTACTGCAATTACTTTCCTCTGTTTTAATTTGATTCATTCGGTTGTAATTAGGGCTCAATTTGTGTTTTTTCTATTCGCTTAACCGTTTTTGTGTTCTAATGGTTGTGATTATGAGAATTAATGACCACAGATTAGGAATTTAGAACTCAAACTAGTAATTAGGGAATAACGCTTCATAAGATTTTCTTAAAATTGATTCACGTTATTGTTGATTACGTTTAATCTATCGATTTCAGTATTCAATTTCGCTTAAAATGAATGCGGTTTGTGTATGTCAATTTGCTTGTTGATTGTTATTCTAGGGTTTCAACATAACATCTGCATTTATGAGACAAAAGTACTGATTATAGGTTAATTTACTTGCAATATGTGTTTTTCTCATAGTTGTCAATAAGTTTATACTTGCATAATGTTATTGACTAACTTTTGGTTTCAGTTTGTATCTAGTAAGTGTTAATTGACTATTAGGTTTAATCTGTTGAATGTGTTTGTGTTTGTGTTTGAATACAGAACGGTGCTCTGTATATTGTATTATTTTCTTCATGACACATATAGGTGGGTAAATAAACCGGTTAACCGAACCGACCCGAAATCCGAACCGGTTTGAAACCGATTATGTAAAAATCGATTTGGAACAGACTGAAACCAGAGGTTTGGAACCGGTTTGTAATTTTCGTCACTAAAACAGGTTCCAAACCGGTTAACCGAACCGAAACTGACCAAAACCGATCAAAACCTGAACCGAAACCGATCAAAATTCAAACCGAAATCGATCGTAATTAGTCAAGAAACCGGTTTCAACCCGAACCGAAACCGATCATAAACCGGTTTTGACTTTTGTTGACCAACTCGAACCGGTTTCAACCCAAACCGATTTTGAGTTTTAAACCGGTTTTTGCACCTCTAATGGCACGTATGGCTTCTACACATTACCATGGAGGGCCTCAATCAGGATCTAGTTTGTTTTATCTTTAAATCGGTATGTACTTGGAATATTATGTAGTATGGTTGTTGAGTTTTGATGTTTCGTTTTTTTCTTCAATGTGTAACCTATACCGGTAATGAAATATTCTTGTTTTTCAGGATCTCTTATGAATGCCCCCGTGAAGGAGAAAGTGTTTGTTACATCCCTCAAGGCCACATGGTCCATGGAACAGGTTCTAATTTCTTCCTTTACTAGTTCATTTAGGATCTTTGTTATTAATGCACGTAAATATGCAATCCTCATCTGGTTATTATGGACTTAAACCTTTCTTATTTCACTTCTCAACAGTGATTGCAAATCATCATTCTTTAATTTTACTTTATTCTTGTTATGCTCAGTTTTAGCGTTTATTTATACCTCCAATGACGAGTTTTGATTATTATTCTTACAGCTTGAGGCACCCATGCATCAGGGATTAGATCAGCAGCTCTCGTTATCTGACATACCCGCAAAGTGATGAATGTTCAGCTACGGGCACGTTTATAGTTGGGCCCATAAGTTTGATGCGTCATAACAGTTTTTGTATTTGTTTGCATTTTCTAACGAATCTTAATTTGTTTGCAGGCTAAACCAGAAACTGATGAGTATATGCAAAAATAACTCTGTTGCTAGAACCAGAAACTGATGAAGTTATTTTTATTCAGGTATGCCTTGTTTCTTGCTGATTTATCATTTTATCAATTACTTTTTCACATGTTTCTGTCGACATTTTTTTTGTTTCTATTACTTGTTATCACATTGCAGCATAGTGCTGAACCTGAGGTTGTGGATCTCTTAATGGAGGTATTTTGCTCTACAATTATTGACATATTTGATATACTAGTTATAAATATGAATATGAATATGAGTTTTAGCTCATAATAAAAGCAGGTTGAATTTTTTTTATCTAGTGAAGCATGTCGACAAGACAAATTACAAGACAATTTTATGGAGCCATATCCCTTTCAAGCTCAGGTTCGGCTCGAGCTCAATTTGTTTGTTATTTAATAATTAATTTATATATATTTTTATTTATTTTTGTGTATTAGAAAAACCTTTAACGAGCCTTAACTCGGCTTGAGCTTGATGATACCTTAAACGAGCTAAATCTCAGCTCGAGCTCGGTTTTGCAACGTAAAATTAATACATGGTACAAAATTGGAAAAACTTAAAAATACACAAGGCTCATTGAAAAGTTAGTGTCCATATATTTACGTATTGAAAGATTTTTATTTTTCTTATTAGGTACCTTGCATGAAGATTGAAGATGGTGAAAGAGGTTAACGAGTGTGGTGATGTTTTTACTTCTTATTCAAATATTTGTTACTTTGCTTTTTATATGATTGATATGTTGACTTGACTTGAGAGTTATTTTAATATGCATTTGGAATGTGATTGATATGTGTTTGGAATGCCACTAAAAGTCCAAAATGGTTTTAATGGCATACGGAAAAAAATTGCCACTAAAAGTCTAAAATGTTTTTAATGGCATACGGAAAAAGTCACTAAAAGCCCAAACGTTTGTAGTGGCAGACGAAAAAAGTGCCATTGAAAGTCCAATATGTTTTATGGCATAAGGAAAAAAATGTCACTAAGAGTCCAAAATGTTTTTAATGACATACAAAAAATAGTGCCACTAAAAGCCCAAAAGTTTGTAGTGACAGACGAAAAAAGTGCCTCTAAATGTCTTTAGTGGTATCGCTTCTAGTGACACTTTTTTTGTGTGTCACTTATTCCAACAAAGTTCTTTAGTGGCACATATTTGGTTTCTTGTGACACTTTTTGTTTGCAATTAAATGGCTTTTTATTTGTAGTGTATATTACTCAACGTCATGTTATATTTTGATCAGCATTGTGTTATATTATTCGATCTATTGTGTTTTTTAATTTATTGTTGTGTTTTTTGTTTATTTTGTCTTTTTTCTCAACATTGTGTCTTTTTGAAGGCTACAAATCCTTACACTTTTCATTTTTATCACCCATTGTATTTAACCTTTCCTATAAATTATACTTTTTTGCCATTCTCGCCTCGATATGATCGTAAGTGGTAAGATGAATAAAATGTAGAATAAAAAGTCAATGGTTCATGTCAGTTTACATAAAGTGTAATAACTTAAATATATATAAACGAAAGCTCTTTAAATTATCTCAAACCATCAGATAATTTTATTTTTAAATGAATGTTTCTCATGCATTTTACCCGAATTCATGAATATGGGTCTCATCAAACCCAGGTAGCCCTTAAACGGGTTATAACATCTCATTATATTAAAATTAATATTATCAAATATTTGATATGAAAATCCTATAAAATATTGATATACTAAAAATTAATATCTATTTCTTTTAAAAGGATATTATTTATAATTAAGAAACAACTTTATAGTAAAAATAAATAAATAAACGGTCATGGGTTTTATTAAACCCAAATAGTTTTTAAACTGGTATAACATCTCATCTCCCTAAATTCTCTCAAGCTCAAGATTACTTTATTTTTAAATAAAAGATTCTCATGCATTTGACCCGAATTAATGGGTATGGGTCTCATCAAACCCAGATATCCCTTAAACATGTTATAACATCTCATTATATTTAAGATTAATCTTATCAAATATTTGATATGAAAATCCTATAAAATAGGGATATACTAAAAATTAATATCTATTTCGGTTAAAAAGATTTTATTTATAATTAAGAAACAACTTAATTTATGGTAAAAATAAATAAATAAGCGGGTCATGGATCTCACTAAACCTAGATAGATTTTAAACCGGTATAACATCTCATTTACTTATGAAATCCCTTTATCATCAAATTCTAAGTATATTATTAAATTTCTTACAATAAATAAAATTAAAATTCAAAAAAATATATAAATATTATAAACGAATAATGTAAAACAACATATGAGAATGCAAATAAATTACAATACATGTTGGGTGTATTGTAATTTTAACTTTAGATATATATAAACGAAACCTTTAAAAGTCTCTGGTTGTTTCTTACATTCTCTCAAGTCACCAGATTGTTTTATTTGTAAATAAAGACTTTTCATGCAGTTATCCCGAATTAACGGGTATAGGTCTCACCAAACTCAAATAACCTTAAGTGGGTTATAACATCTCATTATATTAAAAATTAATCTCACCATATATTTGATATGAAAATTCTATAAAATAGGGATATAATAAAAATTAATATCCAAATTTTTTAAGAAAAAGATATTATTTATATTAAGAAAAAATTTTGTAGTAAAAAAAATAAGTGGGTCACAAAACATAAAACTTTTAAACAGGTTATAACATTTTATTTATTTGTGAAATCATTTTATCATCAAACCATAAGTAAATTATTAACTTATTTACAACAAATAAAATTAGAATCCAAAAAAAAAATTAAATAATAGACACTAAAAAGAAACACAACACCCGTAATAAGGGGGATAAAAACTAGTTAATTATAAACACAATGTATTTATGCAACGTAACATTCAAATACATGATATAAACATATATATAACAGTAAGAAATTTCAGAGTATAACATCTTTTAAAAGTAACACCTTGAGATATCACTTTTTGTATTTATCGTAATCACAATTAAGAAGATCCTCTAACAACTTATCATCAAAGTACTCGATTTCAAAAACTTCTCTTCCTCGCACATTACTACTAGACGACGTGCCCCCCATGGTCGAAGCACTATAAGCCGCAGCCGAAAATGTAGGTGGATATTCGGCAGGGAAATTAAAAACAGCCATGTGGCCTCTCATTTGATAGGCGGCTCTATCATAAGCTCTAGCTGCCTCCTCAGCCGTTGCAAATGTTCCTAGCCAAACCTTGGCACCATTCCTATTAATGTCACGAATCTCCGCTGCAAACTTCCCAGACGGCCGCATCCGAACACCACGGTATTTCACTTCCTCTGCCCCTCCTCCATCGTCCTGGTTGCGGTCCCTTGAAGCCCCGTGACGATCCATGAAATAGTTATTATTATTATTATTATTATTATTATTATTATTGGTGGTATATACAAGATGAATATATAGGTAGTAAATGGCCATGCATGCAGGCATGCAAGTTATAAAGGTGGGAAATAGTCAAGAATCAAACCAACGTGACAGGTAGCGGCGGAAATACGAGAATGTTTGGAAAGTGGTTTGAATTTAAACGTGGGTTAATTCAAATTCGACTTTTTTTGCTGATGGCATTTTACATCTCCATGCAATGTGTATGCGTCATACTAATATACGCTAGAAAGGTAATTAGGGGACTATTTTATAAAGCTAGCCAATGATTTTATTACTAGAAACAAAGAAAAGTTAACCTCTCTAATATTAAACTATCCACAATAACAAACTCATATAGAACGTCATATCATCGTCACGTCATATTTTAAATTTTTTCAGAAACCTCACTTTTTTCACAATAACAAACCTTATTTAAAAAATATTAAATATATATGCATATATGTAACATTATATAATATGGGTGTGTAAGAGAGAGTGGGGGGCCATACTCTAACTTTGCAACAAGTTTGCATATTCAAACATAAAACAATTCTTAATTCTCCACAATGGTGAAGTTTGGTTCATTCCGAGTTTGCAAGTTGCCACATGGATTTGGACATTGGGGTGTGTAGCCCATTGTGAATGCTATAAGGCCGAACGTAGTGGGCGAATTTGGAGGGGCAAAAGGGGCATTTTGGGGGGAAGGACACCGCCCCCATCCCCCCCCCCCCCGGCGGTATTGGGGGGGGGGGGGATTTGTCGCCGGTGGGAAGAAAAAATATTATTATTTTATTAATATGTTATATATATATATATATATATATATATATATATATATATATATATGAGATGTTTATAGTAAAAAGAAGTAGTTTCCTCGGAAGACTAGGAATACATCATAGCAATTGGATCATGAAAATCAATGGTTGAGATTTAAAATTACCAAAAACCGACATAGTTTCCTATAATTACTCTTTCACCACTATAACCGACATAGTTTCTTAGAATTGTTCTTTCACCATATGTTGTAGTGCCACTTGTCAAAAATCTATTAGTTCTTACCATTCTTAAAAAACTCTTTCTTTTTCATTTGAACTCTTTTCTATACATACATATACGGAGAGGATCATGAGAGAACTTCATTTTATAGAGAGAACTAGAGAACTAATAATGAAGTATTTTTAATTTAATTAAAAAATATTTTGAAATTTTTTTTTCCTTCATCCTTCTTATATGTTGTTATTCTTCACCACAAAAAAATATAAAAGTGAAAAAAAAATTAAAAAAAAATAAAAAAAATTAACGAGTAATGCATATATGCTATACACCGAGTTTTTTTATAATGCATATGCGCAATAGTGTGCATTTTGATATTTGAAATAGTGTTGCATAGCATATATATAGTTGTTTGTATTGTATATTTGCAATAGTGTTATATTATATACAAAATTAAAAAAAATCAATATAGTGCATATGTGCATTAGTGTTGTATTACATATATGCGATAATGTGTTTTGCATACAATTATTAGTGTCGTATTCGCATATATTCAATAGTGTGTATTTAAATAATGTATTTGTGTTGTATTATATGCAATAAAACACTATTTTATATATACAATACACATTAATGCATATACGCATTACATCGACGGTTTTTTTTAGGAACAATATCATCTTATTAGAAGGAGAAAAGAAATAAAAATCACAAAATAATTTTTTTAAAATAGTTAAAAATAATTCTTTACTAGTTCTCTAGTTCTCTCTTTAAGAGAAGTTCTCTCTAGATCCCACCCCCATATATATATATAGAGAGAAAGAGAAAATGGTTCAAATAAAAAGAAGTTGTTTCCTAGGAATGTTAAGAACCAATAGAATTTTGACATTAAAACCTATGGTGAAAGAATAATTCTAGGAAACTATGTCGGTTATAATTGTGAAAGAGTAATTCTAGAAAACTATGACGGTTTTTGGTTATTTTAAATCTCAACCATTGATTGATATGATTCAATGGCTATGATTTATTCTTAATCTTTATAGGAAACTACTTATTTTTAGGATAACCCTCTTATATATATATATATATATATATATATATATATATATATATTACTATTTGTAGCCCATACACCATTACACATCAAAAACAAATTATCACTCCTTGCTGGCAGGGCGCCACATGTCGCAATTCGTCCCAATTTGTAGCTCCTCCACTACGCATAACATAAATGACTTAAATTCCACTTATTTTCATTTAATTTTGATTTGTTGATGTTTGGTTAGCCTTTTCCAACCATCATTCTTTGTAGCTCCTCCACACGTCGACACACTTTACGAGGCGAGTCGTCAGGATGGAAACACCTTCTTTGTTGAAACGTTGGTGGTATGCGACACGAATATCGAGGAATGTCGGTATTTTGGCACGGTTTATGAGGAAGGATTTGGCACGAACTTCGAGGTAGTTTCTAGAGAGAGTGTGTGTTTTAGAGAGAGAGAGAGAGAGAGGGAAGCTGTGATTTGGATGTGTGAAATGAGAATACCCATAGCCGCTATTTATAGGCAAAATCAAAGGTCTCATCGCGATACGCGATGGCTTCTGATCAGCCCGTCGCGTATCGCGACGTAGCTGTGGCCAGTCATCACTAGCTTTGCCACGTGGCGGACGCGGTGCCACGTGGTGATACGTTGCGATACACTATGCCACCGTCTGACACGTGGGAATACTTGTCACACTTGTCAAATCACATCATCGCGATACGTGATGGCGTTGGCTCTTTAACGATCGCGTATCGCCATTGACCAATCTTCTAAAATTTTTTACTAGGCCCTTCGCGATACGCGATGGGCTTGTCCTTTGTCCTGTCGCGTATCGCTATGAGACAGAGAGACACAATTTTCATTTTAAACCCTAAGGTTTAGATTTTGAAATTTTTGGTCCTTTTACTTTAGAAACTTGATATTTTTTATCCGATATTTTCATGATGTTACATAAAGCGATGGTTCTAGTTCGTTCATCAAGTGTTTTGTGGGTTCAATGATGCAATAAGGAGATGGGTTAACAAAAGTTGCAATGCTTAGCCATGTCTCATTCGTTAAGTATTTGTTGTTATTATTTTGTTCTTGATTTTAATTCTTTTGTTTTAATTTTTAGGTTTTTTTCTTTGTTATTTTAAATCACTGTTTATGTAGATTAAGATTGTAATTGATATTGTTTCTTATGTTCTCATGTTATATAAATTACTATTATTTCCTACGTTCTCATGTTAAGGTTAAAATGTACATGAACATTCTCCAATAATGACATATACGCTTGAATATTATTTTAGTAAGTTACAACCAAAGTCGGCCCTATCGTGTATGAAAAAAATATGTGACCGCTTTATGTCCATGCATTTATAGGCATGTAAATTTTTTTAGGGATTTAGTATATGCAATGAATTGTAATGAGAGTGAAAGATTCATATCTTTCATGAAAGATTCAAATCTTTCATCTATGATTTGTGAATTGAAATATTCACGGAGATAAAAGCAATGAAAGAAGATCCAAATGTTTTATCTCCATGCTGCTGTTTATATTGGGAATTCACAATAAAAACCTTGGATAATTTGAGAGACACGTCATACACTTTCAGATTGATTTTTTTGGTTGTTTGCCCGAAAATCAATTGGATATAACTTAGGCGAGACAAGAAAGACGTATGGTGATTGCAAGAATTCAAGAACTAGAGACTAGACCAAAAATGTCGATATGTAATCTTTGAAAACCGTATTTGGCAATTCATTTTAAATTCTTGATTGCTTCCAAAGTGTGCGCATCTTTACTTACGGTTTTTAAGTGTAACGGATTCAAAAATTAAAACTCTACTGAGTTTCTTAATGAAGCAATAATCATCAAAATAACTAACATGAATTCCAACACTATTAAGTGTCTTTTTCAAGATTGGAGTATACATGCTAAATCGTGTAAAGGGTTAAAGACCATATATTTAACAACTAAGCTCTTAAGCAGCTTAACTCCAACAAGGGGCTCTTATCCTTGTATCCTATCCCCGCACCCCCGGTCAAGAGGGTGTTCTCCCTTGGTACCCCCAATGCATAAGGCTTCGCCTCTAAGATCACAATAAACAAAAACAATCGTGCATTCTAAACCTCCTAACTTGTTTTATGAATATTATGATTTACATTGGTTGACAAATCAATCAAGACTACATAAAAATATCTAACATTTTTAATTATGTTAAGTTTAATATAAAGATAAAAAGAAATCATCGCTTGTCAAATAAACCATTTTTCATTTATTTATTAGTCCTTCTGGCATTTATGTATCGAATAGAAAAATATTAAGTTTTTATTTCTTTATTGTTTTTTTTGTCTTTATAATTATTAATACTATTATTTGTATTTTTAATATTATCAATATTGGTAAAGGTAACTGACTTTTGGTAAGATTATAAATTATTAGTAATAAAACCAATAATAAAAAAATATAAATAGATTGAAAACAAAAATAAAACTTATTAGTTTTTTATTTGATATTTTAAGGAGTTGTAAATATATAAAAAATAGAAGGACTAATATGCCATCTAAAGAAAATGTCGTTTTTTTGTCGATGAACTGACCCTAGCGTCAAATCGAACACAAACTAACGCGGAGCGTCGAACCGAATGCGAGCTGATCCGGGGCGTTGACCCAAACGCGACCCGAACCGGAGCACTGAGCTGAAAGCGCTAAGACTCGGAGCGTCGACCTGAATGTGAACACACCCGAAATGTCGACCCTAACGCGACCATGTTAGTCACCCAATTGAAGATTCCATCAAATTTACTTGAATTCCTTCAGATGATGGAAGGATTTGGAACTCTTTGTTTAAAGGAATTTGAAGGAATTAAATTCTAATTCCTTGTCAACCGAACACGCTATGTCATGGGATTTTAATTCCAATTCCTTTGAATTCTCACGAATTCTGTGAAACGAACGCGCCATGAAAGTTTATGGAAATAGTATGTTAACAAGGGTCAAGCACGTTTGACCTTACCCTGAAATTAAAAGCTTGATGTGCTCCATATACATAATCTTTTTCTTATTTCTCTTGTACTGAATATATTTAAAATAATAATAAATTTTGGATGACACTGAAAACGAGATATCAAGATCAAGTTGCATAAATAGATGAAAGCGAAGTCATTTAGGGGGTGTTTGGTACAGAGAATGGAATTGTAGAGAAATGGAATAGAGAAATGGAATTGCAGAGAAAGGGAATTGGTCTGGAGAATGAGAATTGACTGTTCTGTTTGGTAGTACAGAGATTTCAGTAGAGAAATATAGCTGAGAATCATTTCTCTTGTTTGGTACATAGAAAATAAACAGAGAATTATATCAACTTTATCATTAGCACAAGTATTTTTTTCATAACAAATATTTATTAAAAAATAAAAAACATATAAAAAGATGCATAAATTCCAACCAAAATATGCATTGATCAAACCAATTCACATACAAAACATAGTTTTTAAGCAAAAATCATCAACCATAGTTAAAACCAATTCACATACAAAAC
The DNA here is from genome assembly GCF_021521415.1 of Bidens hawaiensis. Taxonomy (NCBI): domain Eukaryota; kingdom Viridiplantae; phylum Streptophyta; class Magnoliopsida; order Asterales; family Asteraceae; genus Bidens; species Bidens hawaiensis. The sequence goes on from NW_027500954.1 coordinate 28,951, forward strand.
ATACTTCAACCATACACAACTATCCCATTGAACCATCGGTATACAACTCGACCATCTCAATGGTTAAAAATAGTTAAAAATCTTTTCGGAGTTGAATACAAAAAAGGAACTGGAAACGAGGAACATACACCCGATAAATGCAAGGAAACAGAAAATGTTGACCGAGGTACGCATTGTATCTGAGACAGCATAACACCGTTTATGTCATATGACTCAAAACTGGTTCTGCACCCACAGCTAAAATCTGGAAATGATCGAAACAACATAAGTAAAATAAACAAAGGGAAAATAACTTTCACATAGAGTATATGGCCCACAAACTAAAATAAATAAAAGTAGTTACTTGATTATCATCAAAGCATATATCTTGGATGCAAGCACGTGTCGTGATCCCTGAAATTCTTTCAGAAACTGAAAGATTCCACACTGATAAATTTCGCCCAGACCCACATGCCTACAAATATATGTTCAGTATTACTTAAAAACTAAAACAGAAACACATGTGAAGGCATGTGGTCACAAAAAACTAGAATATATATAAAGATTGTTGCCTTACCAGCCACTTTTCATTAGCATCAAGAGCAATGCAACTGACATATAAAAAGAACTCTTTAGATTTCTTATCTTTTCCTGGCTCAATAACATTAGTACACTTTCCAATTCTGCAATCTGCAATAAACTAACCAAATTAAGAGTTGGCCGGTCGATAACTAATACCTATAATTCGATTGCAGAAACTATAAAAAATAGCAATCTAATTATTTAACCAAAGTGTTTTGGGATACGTACCCCAAATTCTGGCTGTTCCATCCTCTGAGCCAGTTATAATCTACAAACAGAGCAGTGGAAAACAAGATTAACTAACAGAATACATTAACTGAAAACAAAATTAAGTGAGAAGTGAAAAAAAACGTATCAGCATATACCTGATTACAAGAATTTCGGGCAACAACAGAATGTAGATAACCAGAATGCCCTTTGAAAGTCAGTTTGATTTTAGATTTCTCCTGAAAACGTATTGCACAACATAGAACTCCATTTATCCAAAAAGGGAAAAAGAAAACTAATCTCTGTATTTGATTATTTAATCACATTCAGGAAATACAAACCACATCCCAACAATAGGCACATGAATCACCAGCAGCTGCATATATGGAACCTCCCTATGGTACATGAAAAATCAACTCAAATCTTACATACATGTTTATCTAGTTATAAATGCCGACAAATGTTTTTTTTAAGGAAAAGCTTACAGACCTGAGTATCAACAGCAATAGCATTAGTTTCAGGGATAGGAGAAAGTGCACCCCAAGGACCTCTGAGGAGAAGAAAAAAAACATTACTTAGAACTAAACTAACACACTCATAATTTATCATCGTTTTAAGTTTATGTGACTAACTTATGTTGAGGATTTGCTAAGTCAAGTTGCGGCTTCAAAAGGCCACCTGCAAGAATAATGTGTAGAGTGAATAAAAAGTGTATCAAGATTTTGTCAAAGAACGAATATATCACATTTATTGGACTGTAACTCAAAACTTAATAAAATGATAATGAATAGAATTTCGCGTGACAAACCATTCTGCTTTGCTTCAAACATATCCATCCACTTCCATCCTCGAATCCGACCATCATCACCACAACTAAATAAAAACATAAGTTAACAGATATAAGACGATGTTAATCCAACATAAATTGTTTACAGAACGAGCATGAGAAAGACATTATCTTAATAACAACTAGTTCTAAGTAATTCTACAGCGTTCATCAATTTATCTTTTCCGACCAAGGGTACATATCATCAATCCGGGAATATGGTCCACTTTAGGAAATAATAGTTTGTATTGTTCTCAAAGTAAAATAGTTATACTTTTTCTTACAAACTAGACTCGATTGTTGAATGGATACTATGAAAACTAAACAAGTCTAAACAAACAAGCAAACAAAAAGGAATTGCCGACCCATAATAAGTATATAACTAGCAAGCATCATTAGATGTTTACCTCAACAGCAAGGAATCTTCAGCAGCGCCATAGAACTTGACATCATAAGTAGGCCCATCGTGTCCATTAATTAAACAATCTGGTTCAGCTACAAATAAACTAAAGAAAACTACCATAAGCAAGCCGCAAACACACACCCTCATTAAGGGGGTGTTTGGAATCACAATTGTAAAATTTGAAAGTGATCATGTGTAAGGACTAATCAAAATCAGATACTCAATCATGATCATAGAACATGAAGCTGTAACAATAATAATAATCACATATTCAACAAACACAATCTAAATGCATCCTTAAAAGGCTTTGTATAATCACTTTCAATTCATAAACTATGCAGTCGATATAGGTGATATATCACCTATATCAGTTATCGGTCCCTTGGTAAAATATTGGCCAGAATATCAGTACCGATTATATCGGCGATATTGATTGATATATCACCGATATTCCCTATATCAGTGTTTAAATTCTTCATTATCCATTTTTAGTGCTCAATGTTAGTATTTTAAGTCTTAATTAGTTCCTACTTGCCACAATGGTTAGTGTTTTGGCTGTTGCAAAAGGTTAATCTGTTAATAGTAAGAGAATATATTGAATTTTACATGATATTAGAATTAGCGAAATCCCATCGCGATGATCGATATCTCAAATATCAATCCTTGACTGATATCCGATATTTATCCGCATTCACTACTTAATTCATAAATAAACAATCATAAAATATAAACTACTTACTTTTGAGCCCTAGAACTCCCAACAGCTGGTGACTGTAAGCAAAAGCAAAGAAATGCATATAAAATTGGTTGGCAAGTATAAAAAAATTAGAGAGTAATAGCAGATTGATGTAACTACAACATACGACAGAGGATATTAGAGAGGATAGCGAATACGATGCGATTGAACCGTCGCTAGAGGCGGCGACGATGTAATTAGGGTTTCGGTCATCAGTAGTAGACGGAGGAGAGAAGACCGTACGGAAGATGGTGAGTGAACTGGATTCCAGGTCATCTAGTATGCTGTCTCTGTAGGCATCTTAAAAATGGCCGTGGAGGAGTTGAGACTGAATGAAAGATGAGAGAAATGGAGGAAAATGGGAGAAATGAAAGCAGAGAAATCCAATTCTCCGCTTTTTTTAGAGTAACAAAATCAGAGAAATGGAAATGGTTTATTTCCATTTCTCACCTCTTTCTTTCATAAACAAACAAGAGAATTCTTTCCAATTCCATTTCTCACCCCTCAATTCCCTCTACCAAACACCCCCTTAAATCGGACGGTGTCATCATTTGCCTTTTTTTATCCGTGAACTAGATTCATTGTTTCTATATGAAAGCGACGATGAACTCATTTATCCATGACCTCCTTTTTGTCCTCTTCAACATCAGAGTTTAATCTTAGACAAACTTAGGGGTGTTTGGGATTGCTTATTTTCATCAACTTATAATTTTTTAATTTCTTAAAAAACAATGGGGTGTTTGAGATTGATTTTGTGAGAGGAAAAGTTCCATAAGTTACACTTTTGTAACTTATTAACTTATTGAAAAGTTATAAGGAGGTAAAATAAGGAAATCCCAAACACCCCCTTAACCGCTTAGTCCGTGTTCATGTAAACTCAACTCGTGTCTCGATGAGTTCACTCATTTATAAAAAATCAATATTTTATATGTTTTTGTTTATACAAGACACAAATAATAAATAAAAACAATTTTAAATGATACTAGTTTCATATAACACGATGCAGTCTTGGTGTGCGAAAATTTGGTTCGGTTTGGTTAGGGATACTTGACCAAAACCATAAGTGTTAGTCGGTTAAGCACTGATCGGTTAACGTCGACTACGGGTTGGTTTCGGTTAAGTTCAATTAATTGAAAATGTTTCAGTTATTGTGTTCCAAGTTCGGTTTTGGACATTTGCAGAATGAATTCAAATGTTTGAAGCTACAATTGGAGGTATAAAAGCTGGAAATAGAAGTGTAAAAGCTAGAAAATGATCACAAACCTACAAGGTTCGATTTGATTTCAGTTAAAGTCGGTTGACGAGAAGACATTACCATAACCACAACCAAATAGTCAGTTATTCAGTTAATCAATTCTCTTATTGGATACATAAATAACAATTTTTCTAAGCCACTATCCTTTAAAAGTGGTTCTTAAATTAATGCATTCTATTCTTGTTTACTAAAAAGAAAGTTGTTTTGGAAATCCCATAGTTCAACCACTTGAGTAGTCAAGGTCCCAAGGAGAGTAGGAAGTGATGGTTTATGGTACAAGCAAATAACACGCAGAAGCTACAGCTTAAACATCCCAACGTACAACAAATTAAGCACAAAAATGCCATAAATTATTATTAGTATATATTATCAAAGTTATATAACAAGACCACAATATCACCTACTTATAACCTAGCATGGTACCAGTGTAGTCACCAAATGCGTTGAAGCGGTGAACATAATCTTTATATACGCTAGCGGTGTAAAGCGGTGGTTCTAGTTCGTTCATCAAGTGTTTTGCGGGTTCAATGATGCAATCAGGAGATGGGTTAACAAAAGTTGCAATGCTTAGCCTTGTCTCATTCGTATTATTTACCACTTCTAAACTTCCCGTTGCTAATTATCTGTATCAATAAATGCAAAATTATTACTCGTCAACTGTTAATGCTATAAAAACGTGTCTTGAACTTTAGGGGCAATGTTACATTTATATATAAAAAACACACAAATCCTAGTAGAGTAACATGTAAAATAGATGACGTTATTAATTACATGTCGCGGTGATTAATGTCGTAAGATATTTGTAAAATAAAAAAAACTTTGTCCAAAATGGACCTACTGTAAGTTTACATTAAACTAGAATGACTTTTTTTTGCCCTGAATGGAAACTTTATAAATCTACCCCTCATAAATTAAAGTATTTTCTCTGAACAGGTACAATGAATAAGGTGCCAATGATTAAATACACAATACCCTTTATATCAATGTATTATAATTTAACTAATGGACTCAAATATACAATAATAGAAAAATACCAAAAAAATATATTAATAAGTAACAACTATTTAAACAATCTCAAAATGTTCCCCACCACCAACCACCCTAATATATTTATTCAAGGGCAAACTAGTCACATTATGGGTTTAATTGCGGCCCATTCAAAACCCTTTTATACTCACAAAATATCTGTGGAATATTATGAACTTATGGAACTAACTACACATACCTCAAGTTGGTTACCTAAGTTAACAACAAAGGCATTAGGACTGGCTCCAACATTGACCCATTGACCATCTTTCATAAACTGAAGCCCAGTTGTACCCCCTTGATAAAGAAGGGTTATAAGACAAGGATCAATGTGTGGTAATATTCCCAAAGTTAGACTCGGGTCCGGGCACGGCGGGTAGAAGTTAGATGACAATAACTGAAGTTCACTTGTATCTTTAAAGTACCCTTCCTTCAACCCCAATCCTTCACAAATCATCTCTAAAAGCCTTGCACTTAGTTTTTGTATTTCCACAAGATACTCCGCGATTACCTCCCTGAAGACAATATAACAATAACACAATTAAACAAACATTACTAAAGTGATGTTTATATGATTGAAATGAAATATTACAACTTACTGATATTGTGTTGGTGTATCTGGCCATAGATGAATGCATTGGTTTAATGGATGACAAGGAATCTTATGATTTTCCCTCCATAAATACACACCGTCTTTCGCGTAATCAGTGCTGCTTGTGTAAATATAACTTTTTTTAGGTGGAATGATTCCACTTTTATCTTTGGGTTGCATGTCAAAGAATTCCTTAAGAACATTCATTGCATCAGTCAGTGTCTTATCTGGGATTCCATGATTTATCACCTGTTACAACATTTAAAGTCTACAAAAACTAATCTTTTGTATACAAAATTCGAAACATGAAAAATAACAAAAAGATAGAATTTTTATCATGGGTTAAACTAATTACTAATACGTACATGAAAGAAACCGAATTCTTGAGAAGCTTTGAAGATTTCTTCGACTAGTTGGCTATGTTCATTTCCAGGCTTTGATTTCGCAAGATCTATAACCGGAATCGAATTACAAACAGGAGTATCAAGATTTTGAGGTCTGTAGTCCTTTGAGAATATGTACTCCTTCGGTACACAATCGAGTTCAAACCACCTTGGATCTTGATCTTCCTTCATCTCAATATGCAAATAAAATGAACAGACACAGTGTTACATACACAGATCGATATATATACACGCAAATTTATAAATTTGTTTTCACATATTTAAAAATTAGTGCAGATCTAAGACTCTTATTTAAATGCACAACTTGGCACGCTCAAAATTCCCACCTGGAAATACTATAAAAAACAAAAAAGTTAAAAGTTATTTTCACACCTATATGGGAGTTAAAATCATACATTAAGAATTGGAATCAAGTGGTTGGACCCATGTGATTACTTCCAGGATTTGCACTTATGCAGTTATGCTATGATTTAATTGTATTATTCTACACACCAGGGGCGGACCTACATAGTAGCCGTCGGGGTCCCGGGACAACAATGTTTTTTAAAATTTATTTAGAAGCGATATAGAAAATTTTTGAAGGACCCCATATAAATTAACACTTGGACCCCATATTAATATTACCATTCTAGTCTGGTGGAAACCCCCTTCCAATACCACACGAATGACCCGAGTTCGAGCCTTGCTTTTTCCCGTTTTTTTATGTATTTCGTTTTTTAAAAATTTACTTTATATTAGTTTTAGTTTTGACTTTTGGCCCATGGGTTTTAACATATCCCAACCCAACTCATCAGACGTAACACCCTCCACACACATCTCAACCCCACTGCTTATCCCTAACTCACGCCTCTCTCAGTTTTTCCGGCCAGCCTCCGCCCATCTCCGCCCATATCCGCCAGCCTCCGCCTCACTCCAGCCACCGTTCACCCCTCTTTGGTCTTATAAGTCTTTGTTTCCTCTGATTTTGTCTCAAACTAAAGGTAATTTTAGGGCTAATTAGTTGATTGATTTTATATATAATTATACATTTATACTCATGTTGGTTATTGTATGTTGTATATTGTTGTTAGATTGTGACTTAGTTTTCTTAAAAACTTGAACTTTAGGGTTAATTATGCAAGAATCATTGAAAAGAAAGTTTGAGCCCTCGTCTTCTTCAAGTAATACATCTAAGAAAATTGATTTGGAAGACCTTCCATCAGATTACGTTCATGTTTTTCGGGTATGAATTAAAAGTGTATGTTTCATCTAGTTTCTAATTTAGATTCTTTCTACTTACTCGTTTCCAATGACACCATAGTTCCGTGTTTTATTATGTTCCTCGCCTCGACCCGACCCGAATAACGACCGACCCGAAAAATTTTGTAAACCGAAAAATTGGGACCCCATCGACAAAAAATCCTGGGTCCGCCACTGCTACACACCACTAAGAAGCTGATGTTGTAGGCACTGAGTATATTTATTAAGGACCAATCTTGAAGAAAGTGGTATAGATATATGTTCTTCTCATGATTGGGCAAATGTGTAATACATTGAGACAGAAAGTTAATAATAATATAGCTTTATGAGGGCATAAGCTTTTTTTAGTGAAAAGGACAACAATCATGCAAGTTAATACAAGACCAAGAACCAAATATATAAATTCTTAATTATCTGGTCCAAACCAGCAGTAAATCAACAAAAAGCCGACACGGCACCGTAAGTATATATGCTGCTAAAATGTTCATTGTTTAATAACTTTCTGCAACTTAGCCCCTAAAGTGTATGGAGTGTGATTATCAAAATGGAGTTGTTCTAACGACAGATAAGTCAATGAAACTCAATTGATCAGAACTTTGATTCAACGAAAGAAAGATGCAGCAAACTTTGGATATTTTGAAGTGGTGAGATCAGAATTTCAATATCAGTATGTAAGAATGGTTGAAACTTTGGATAATTATCTCGTGGTAGTTTTCTTTTCTCGATTGGGTAGAATGGTTGAAACCCATTGAAACATTTCAGTCATTACTACCTGAAGAAACACTAATCGACCCCGGGCAGATTACGGACAATCTGGGGGTTAAATAGATGTTTCCCACGAGGATGAGGTCCAGCAAAGAAAGTTGTTCTTCAGGTGACCTGCAAAACAGATACCGTAAGCTCGTCACTGAGAAGGGGGGGTTCCTCCTTGTGACCACCCTCCGGCGTGAGAATCAGACTAGATTGCTCTGAATATAAGTGTATATTAAGAGATTGCTAGAGAAGATAAGATAATGAGATATCAGATGATGTCCTTACCATTCCAAGGTGTTGGAGTATTTATAGCCGAATGTAGGTTTCCAAGAAGGTACAACCGGCTGAATAGTATCCCTGTTCTACCAACAGTGGGCTACGCACAAGCCATGCTGGTTGGTGGATAGGCTGCGGCCGATAGTGACAAGGCCGGCTGTATACTGTTCCTTTACTGCCGGCTATGCACTATTCCACCAACTGTAGGCTACGCACGTCCCACAGTGAGGGTTGGTGAGTAGGCAGCGGCTAATAGTGACAAACAGTACTAGAGGGTGCTCCTCCTCGTACTGTTGTCGGTGAGCTGTCACCCTATGATTGGTTCATGGGCTGTTTTGGTTAGATCGTCTATTTTGCCCATACCTTGGCATGTATAGTACAAAAGATCTTCCAGAAGCATACGGACTGGCTCATTTGGGCGGGAGTTTTCCCGCCTTGCTCATTCCTTCAGGTGACATTACTGAAGTATCTAGCCTTGTGCGTGTAGCCTTGCTATCAGTGCGGGTAGCCTTCCCTGATGGCTTGTATCCGCAGCTGCGGGAACAAGCGGGGTACTTCACCATTGGGAGGCTTTCCCTGCGGGAACAGCTGGCGTACTGCGCGTAAGGTCTTCTTCTCTGAGCATGGTGGGTCCTGCGGAAGCAGTTGGTCCTTGCGCAGACGTCCCTCTTCAAGGTGAGTCTTGCGGGTCGAACTAGGCTCTGCTGAGACCTACCTCTTCACTACCAAAGTCTATAGGATTTGACTGGACAGGTGGTTGAATTAATCTATTGGTTGGACAGATACATGAACTGGATGACGCTATAATTAAATTTAAATATAACATATTACATAAAATGTAAATATTGTATTAAAGATAAAGTTAAATATAAGTATGTTGTTCTTGTTAGTTATTAGTTATATTTAAAACATTAACTAAATATATTTTTTTCACTTAATTAATAATTTAAAAAATTATATTAATTAAAAATAAAAAACAGATTAAATGAATCTGGATGTATTTATTTTATATTTTAGAATGCATCCTCCATAATTTATTAATCGAGTTTAAATGAATCTAGATGTATTCATTTCATATTTTAGAATGCATTCTCAGTATCTATTAATTGGGAGTGTTTGGGATTGCTTATATTAATCAACTTATAACTTTTTAAAAAGTTAAAAAAGTGTTTGAAAATAATTATTGTGTGAGGCGATAAGTTGAAAAGTTTAACTATTGTAACTTATAACTTATCTCAAAAATAAGTTATAAGGAGGCAAAAATAAGAAATCCCAAACACCCCTTAGAATATGTGAATGATCTCTATCTCTCTCTTATATTATGAATGCTAAAAGACCATTTATAAATTCATATTAAAAACAGAACATTTTTATCCTTAGTAATCAGCCTAAAAGTAAGAGGATAACTTATTGAAAAAATACATTAATTTAATCCATCTAACTCCTCCTACTCCTTTCCTTTCCATCCTAAAAAAATTCAAGAACACCCATTTTTTAACTATCCTTAGTTTTCCTTTCCTTTCCCTCATTTAAAAAAACTCAAGAACAGAACATAACATAATCGATCCGACCGGCTAAAGCAAACGTGCAAATCTGGTTTTTGGTCCGACTGGTCAGGCAGGTCGAGCCCGGTCATCAAAAGAGTGCTTCTAGATAATATATATTAATAAAAACAAAAATTGAATTCCAAAAGGAGTATGAAAATAAAGTTTATTTGAAACTTGAGTAGTTGACTTCAAAGTTGGTCAAAGTCCTGATGTGAAATCCATTTGCTTGTCTAACTCAATTAGATTTGCACTTTGTTATCTTTTACTTTTTGTTAGTTTTATTGTAGATCAAATTTCATAAGAAAATAACTTTTGTGTTCTACTTTTCTGGTCAAAGGTTTCAAAGTCAAATTGAATTAGTCCTAATTATTCAAAGACAGGTGTTGATTTTTTGAACCTTCAAAATTGAGTAGGAAAAAAAATAAGCTGCTCCATCCAAATATTTCCTTATGTGCTGGATGGTAATTAGTTACAACATTTGCGAATAAGATCGAAATGCTAACTTTTCTTTACCCGTCAAAGGGAGTTGAGACGGATTGAGCCGTTGAGTCATAGAAGTTATTTCATACAATCATTTTGTTTGTTTAAGGCAAACTATTCTTAAAAATTAAAAGTATTACTCGCTAAATGATAAGAATCTATACCTACAGAGTGCACGACAACATTACTAACTTCTACTTTTGTTGCAAGAAACAATCACAATCCAACGAAAAAGTAACTAAGTCTATCCCTAATTAAGAAACTTACAAATGAAAGAGTGGGGTTGACTATTTTACTTATACCTTCACAGCAAAAGTGAAATTTAAAATTGTTATTTTGGTCACATTGTCAAATATAAGTTGTTATTGGCTAATGAATTATAATTTGAATTATCAAAATCTATTCGTCACTTATTTAATAACTAATATGTAGATATAAAATTTGTATCAATGAATACATTTAGTATGACATTCAACCTGTCAGTCCAAAAATTCCTTTAATCTTTTAACTTCGTTAACTTGATATGTAAAGATAAGGTATGAAGTATAAGGCCCAAATTTCAATCTGGTAGCCTAAAATAAACTCTAGCCCAACTTGTATCTAGCTGAAACAAGAAGCCCTCCTCAGCATACCAATCATCCGATCAAGTGAATCGATGGTTATTTTGTCCCGTTAAACGACTATGCTGGTATCAGCGTTGATGTGTTCACACTCACTAGAGCTGCAAATCCTGACCGGTTAACCTAGCCCAAACCGAAACCAGTTATTAACTAATATTAACTATGGTTAGGGACCGGTTAGGCATTTTAGAACATGAAACAACTAGAAACTGATTATTTTTAGTATGTTAATAACCGGTTAGAAATAAAATTTTGCTCATTTTTAAGCTGGTATATTGTCGTTAGAAACCGGATTCTGTTCATTTTGCTTCCATGTGTTGGTATAAATAGGTATTGGTGCATTGGTTTGTTTACATAACTTCTCTGGCTCTAAAAAAGTCTAATAGATGAAAGAACGCTAAAAATCCTCTAAAGGTCTTAATCCTCAAAGGCTCAAATATTGGCAACTAAAACAAACATGGTAATGATATTACAAATAAATAGAATTCCTGAAATTTTCATGAAGTTCGATTTATGTCTAATGTCAGACAATACTGAAATGACTCATTGAAAAACTTGTAACGCGTTCCTCAAAAACAATCGGTTACGGTTCCCAACCAATTTTGAAGTAAAAACAATAACCTTTGTAGCCAGTTAGGTTAATAATCAAACCCGATTAACATATAATCAGTTAAAATAACCAACTTTTTAAGAAAAGATTTAAAAATATCAAATTAACTAATAAAAAAAGTCATTTTGTTATATTAAAACGGAAATTAAACGACAAACATTGCAAAAATAAAAAGTGTCGCGTTTTGGGCTTAAAACGTCGGGGGCACACCCCCCCCACCCCCCGGGTTTTTTGGCTAGGCGTTTTGGGCAAAGCGTTTCCTACAAAACGCGATTATGGAACAAACTTTAAAACATTTGACCGTTAAAAACAGTCATATTACCGTTTATTAAAAGAAAAACAATTTTTTTTTTATATAAATTATCTTCATCCCCAATCAAAACTCACCAATTTATAAACCTTTCTTTCTTAAACTCTATATTTCTCACACCAAATTTCCTATAAAACCTAACCTATGGATTCTCCCACTTCTAAACCAATTTTTCGGGTCCGACCAACAAGTCGAAGACGACGCGGAGGAAGAGGCGGTTACGAGTGCGATTGTTCACACCCCGACCAAAGGCGGCGGAACATGCCGGGGTGCAACGGATTGCTCAAAAACACAAGACACTATTAAAGTGACAATATTTAATTAACTCATTTAAATTTATAAAATCATAAAATGTCACATAACTTGTTCATACAATAACCGAATTCAAACATAGAAAATAATATATTGTTCGTTTTGCTAATATCCTAATAGTCCTGGCAACGTTTTTGTTCAAGTTCTCGAGTTAACCTAAATTCAAACATGTAACATTGCATAAAATATAATTTGTCAACACAAAGGTTGGTGAGCAATTTCATAGTTTTGAACAATAAGTATATAATAGGAAATTCCACAACTTGTATACAAAACAATAAATAATAGCAACAATTTAGATAATGAAATCGTTAATAAGAATACATTAACGACACCTTGTTATAAGGGGATGCCAAATAGACTCGGATTTTATATGAAATAATTAATAAGAATACATTAACGACACATTTCTATAAGGGGATCGATGCCAAATATACTCGGATTTATGAATCAACCAACCAAAAGCGGTAAACACATTAGCAATTAAGCATGTAAGTATATAACACCAAATCGAGCATTTATTTAAGTAAAATATACAATAAAGTTTGTGGTTTAAGACTCAAGTATAAAACATTTAGTTTGAATAGGTATGCAATATCACCCCCAAAACGAAAGATGGAAAACGGGGAATGTAAAATACTCACATTCAAGTAATAAACTTGATCGGTAAAATGACGAGTAACCGGAAGGATGCGGGTTAACGAGCAAAGCCTAGATGAAAGGAAGTCTTGTATTAGAAAGGTTGTCTAGGAAGTCTTTAAATAAAATAAATGATAAGAAATGTAAACAATTAAAGTTTAAGGTTTAAAATGTAAATATTTAAGAAATTATAATAATAGTCTTTTAAAAATATAAGTTTGCTCGAAACCGGGTTAAAGTATCTAGCCCTTAATTTTACTCAACCTATGTTAAGTAATAAGTGGGTAAAAATGCAAGAATGCAAGTCCCTTTATAATATAGATACTAAAACGGGTTTTAACGAGTGTTCGGGTTGTTGGTTCGGGTCTTGGTAATTGGTCAAACCCAAAGTCAACTTTCCAAAATAATGAATGTTATGAGATAACTCAATAAAATTTAAGAAGACTTAACCAAGTATGTAGTTCTATTGTTTTAGAACTCACAACGTCCGTTAAGCGGGTGTTCGGTTTTGTCGGTCCAAACTTTGTTATAAGATCAAGTTGGATTCAACATTCCAAATACTTTAAGAAAATAATTAAAATCATTTTATAAAATATTTTTAAAGAAATATACAAGTCTTGATAGCTATAAACACACTTGTGTGTCTTAAGCGAGTGAAATCGGTTTAGTTTGGATTGGTTCGGTTTCCAACTCGGAATAAGATCAAGAATGGTTTCCACGTGCCCAACCATCAAAGAACTTGTATAATAATTTATAAATTAAGATACTTAAGTTTTACAACCAAAAAGTTAACAATAAAGTCTTTAAACAAAAGTTCGGTTTTCGGTTTGGATATTGTTTCGAGTTAAGACCGAGATTAGATTCTACAAACCCATAACCATGGAACTCATAAAGATGATTTTAGAACCATAAATCTAACATAAAGCATGTTTATACAATTATTTAACAAAACTAGTAAATAAAGTTTGGTTTACGGTTTAGAGCTAATTACGGTTAAACCGAGGCTAGTCTCTGCAAACCCATAACCATATAACTTCATAGATATGATATACAAACTAAAATGAGCATAAGTTAAGCATGGTTAGTAAGCATAAACAAGTTATATAATTATATATATATCAAGGACCACGTGAGTCCTCCATGTAGCCTTGCCTTATGAGTTCCGACAACACTCCACCGACCAAGACTGGGGAAGTGGCCACCAAAGTTAAAAAGGGATGTATATTATATATATGTTGTATAAAAGTTATCAAGTATTAATAAGAGCTAATAAGTTGATTAAAATGAAAGACTATGGTCAGTTTGACTTTTAAAAGTCAAACTTCCAAGAACAATGAAAACAACCTTTAAAACCTTGAATTTGAGAAAGAAGATGAAGTATGAGCAGTGATTAATGGAGAAGAGAGTCTTGTATATATAGGATAAGATTGAAAGGGTTATGCATGAGGTCTAATGTATAAAAATCGGATTTGGATAAAAGGATGTAAAGCACAAACAACATGCAGACCTAATAAGGGTCGCGTATCGCGACGGGGCTAAGGCCTCACCCATCGCGTATCGCGATGGGGTGGGCGGCCACATTTTTCAAATTTGTAAAATGACAGTTTTGGCCCCTGTAGTTGTTTTAAAGCGTTTTTAAGGCATTTTAAGGACCGAAAAGGATGTTTTTGAGACTCGACAAGTATAAAACAATATTGTAACATAAAATCCATCATTTTGATTATATTGAAGGTTTCGGTTTACAAAACGGATCGGTTTACATGATAAACGAATACAAATAAGACCCGAAATTGACGAATGTCACAATTGTGCTCGCAACAACTTATATGAATTCTATTAGCTCTTCTCCACCCCCGGTTTCGAAAAGAACATATATCGAACGAGACCGTATTTGCGCCAACGATCGTTTGATGGCAGATTACTTCAATGAATCGTCGATATACAAGAACCAGAAGACTTTTTTGGCGTCGCTTTCGGATGTCTACTTATTTATATGCATTACCAAAGATTTGGAGCGTGAGATTGATTACTTTAAGCAAAAACCGGACGGTCGAGGGACGCTAGGATTCACAACTATTCAGAAGGTTACGTTATCCATACGCGTGCTCGCTTACGGAAACACGTCTAACATCAATGACGAGTATTTAAAGATGGTCGATAAAACAACTTGGGACTCCTTGCAGTATTTTTGTTACGATGCATTTCATTTTTTTTAAATAATTATATCATATGTTTACTTTATAATTTGTTTTTAATTAATTGTTTTTAATTTATTACTAAATGTAGGAATATATAACTATATGGACCACATTATCGAAGAAAGCTCAACTGGGACGATCTACTATATCTTTACGAGGCATATGCAAGCATGCATGGTTTACCCGGCATGATCGGGAGTGTAGATTGTACACACTGGGAATGGGTTAATTGTCCAATTGCATGACGAGGTCAATACACACGAGGTGATCAAAAGGACCAACAGTAAGCCTTCAAGCGATTGCTTTATACGACCTTTGGACTTGGTCGGCGTTCTTTGGTATTCCTGGTTCCAAAAATGACATAACCGTCTTAGAACAATCGCATGTGATGGAGAGTTACATCTTTGGGACCATGCTTGTCGCTTCGATTTGGGCTAATGATAACTTCTACGATCATGGGTTGTAACATCCTAAATTTTCATATTTAATAAAGAAAGTTACGTTTAGTGATTTCGCGTTAATAATTAAAAGATCGTGGGCTTAGATTAATCAAGATGGGATTACGGATAAGATGGGCTTAGGGTCCATGGGCCTTAGGAGTATAAATACTCCCTTAAACCACCCTTAAACCCTAAACCCTCATTTCTTTACATCTTATTCTCTACACACTCAAAAACACACACATCCTACACCACTATACACGACCGAGAGATTTGAGCGAAGTTAGAGATCGAGTGAACGCTAGTTCAAGTAGATCTTTATCACACAATCTAGATACGAGATCTAGAGTTGATAACCAAGTTTAACGAAATCCAAACGAGCACTAAAGGTACGTCTTTTACCTTAAAGATTACGTTTTTATTAACGTTTAACCTTGAAACTTAGAACGAGAATGGATCGGGGGTAAATGAAACATAAAGTTGTAAACTTGAGGCTAAAACGAACTTACAGGACCTGCAATAGGTGCGGCTCGTTTAAAGATAAACCTTAGACCTAGTATTAAACGTTTTTAATCATAAAGGTCCAAACTTTATATGTTTTCGAGCCGAGTCTTATCCGAAAATGACCTTAGGAGTGTTTACGAGATTGATTAACGACCCCTCAAGGTTCGCATGATTGAAACAGAAAGGATTACAGGTCGAAAATGAAATCCCGTCGATGCTACGGATAACCTCCCTAGACAAGTTCGCCCGTAGATAAGTTCGCACCATGTGTATGTTTACTGGACTCTAAGTTCGATGAACCCTATGTTCGCTGGACTCTAAGTTCGTTGAACCCTATGTTCGCTGGACTCTAAGTTCGCCGAGCCATAAGTTCGCTGAACCTTAAGTTCGCTGAACCCTAAGTTCGCTTAAGTTAAGTTCGGTAACGAATCGGATTACGAATCAGACTTAAATCGCTTTGAGGAATGAGTTAACGAATTAGGAAATAAACTGAAATCCTAGTGGAAAATGTGTTAAGACAGTTAATGAAAATAAAATTTTTTCAAGCTGACCTGGCAGCTTAACCCCACTTATGGGCTCTGCCCCTTGGACCCCGCTAGGGGCTGCCGCCCCTAGAACCCCGCTGCCAGGGGCGCTGCCCCCGGACCCCCGTTCGTTGAGGGTAATAATTAAACTAGAAAGATGATATGGTAGTGATAGAAATTGATACGTGTAATTGTTATACAGTTAGCCGTGCACAGCTAAGGAAAGGAATTACCATTAACGGTGAACGTAAGCGTATTCAGGTGAGTTTCTAGCCCCATTTCCTTGTTATGTTTTCGGGGCTGTGTGCATACTCGATGTGAATGTTAATACATTTATCCTAAGTGATAAGTGTATGCCTTATGTGATTATGTTATGTATGATGATTTCTTGACGGTGCATGAACGATCTTCGGATATTCATGTGCCGTCAGGTGGTAGTTAGAGATATGATTGATATGTATGATGTAAGATAACGTGTATGTATGGGTATATGTGATGTATGCATAATGTATGTATGATATATTGATGGTACGTGAACGCTCTTCGGAGATTGCACGTATTGTCAAGGAAAGTATGTAAGAACAGGTAAGAAACAGTTGCACGAAACAAAGGGACCAGACCCTTATAATATCTGTGATGGTAGGGACCAGACCCTAATAATATCTGTGATGATAGGGACCAGACCCTAATAATATATGTGATGATAGGGACCAGACCCTAATAATATATGTGATGTTGGGGACCAGACCCTTTCTATTATCTGTGATGTTAGGGACCAGACCCTTATAATATTTGTGAGGTTATAGGGCGAAAGGCTCTTTAAATAGGATGAATAGTTATATATGAAGAGTATGTATGATTAATGTACACCCCTTCGGGCACGTGTGCAAGCATGAGAACAGATTGTATGTTGTATGATTAACTAGAACTCACTCAGCGTAGCTGACTTTTAGTATGCACGCAGGTGAGTAGAATGAGGCAGCTTGCATGAGGGGAAGCACATGGCATGATCTTGAAGAAGCTGGCATCTCGAGAAATGTTATGTTATTTTAAAAGACAATGTTTTATGTTTAAATAATTTGAATGCCCGATAAGACAAAAATTATGGTTATGGAATGTAATGGTTTGGATGTTTTTAATGTTCCGCGAATGTTTTAATTAACTCTGATATTTAGAACTGCGTTTATGAGTAAATTCAACGTCCAATGTGAGGCACCGGTAACGGGGCCTTACAAGGGTACTATCCGGGCGATGGAATATATTCGGAGTATCGTTTATCGTGAAAACATTTAGAGACCCGTTGGATGAAAAAAGACAGTGTTTTAAGAAAGTACAAGAGTCTTCGAGAAAGGATATCGAGAGATGTTTTGGGGTTCTTCAACAACGCTAGCATTTTGTTAAAAATCCTTGTCGTCTATGGTCGTTAGAATGAATGAGAAGTGCTATGTATGCGTGTATCATAATGCATAACATATCGTCGAAGACGCTGGAAGAGCAATATATCCAAATTTCATATCGAACTTGGATCCACCACGAACTCCAGCATGTATGGAGTAAAGACTTGAAAAATCGTATTTCGTGCGGCCAAGAGAAATACATAACACACTTATGAGGGATTTGGTCCAACATCTTTGGATGAATCGGGGTTTGCCAGGTGAAAATGAAAACCAAAACGAGGGCAACGATGAATACGAAGACGAGATCGATGATGAAGACGACAACGACGAGGGTGACGATGGAGACGAGTAGTTTTTGTTTTTATATTTTAATGTAATATTTATGTAATAAAATAGTATTATTATTATTATTTGTTTACTTTTAATAAAATATTAAAAAAAACAAAAAAGTGTAAAAGTGACTGGGCGCACGTGACGCAAAATGCTCAGGGTAAGGCTTTTTGACTACACTCTCTTTTTACAAATTTTAGAAAAGCTGACTAGGCACTACATGACGCAAAATGTCTTATACAATCATCGTTGCCCTCGAGTTTTTTAAGAAGCATTATCATCATCTAAAACGTTTTTATTTAATTTGTTATGAAACAAAATAATATATTATACTTGCATAACACAGAATTGCAATAAATAAAGAACCAAGGTCAACACCATTGTATAAAGGAATAAAATTAAATGCTTAGATGTACTACATGTAAATAATCTTTTCATATTTAACCTTGTAATAAATATTTAAACCAATAATAAGTTTTGGATTTATCTTCAAGAATGGGATATATCATTATATCAAGATCAAGATCCATAAATAGAAGAAAGCGATTAAGTAATTGAAATTGCATGGTGTCATCATTTACCTTTATTTTTCCATAAACAAGATTCGTTGTTTCTAAAGGAAAGCGAACACATTTAAATCGCGATGTGACATCAATTACCTTTTTTATCCATGACCTATGAACATGAGATTTTATGTTTGGCCAACGTTAACTTTAGTTAATTACAACACAAGTCAAGTTGTCTCGGTTTGTATTCTTTCAAACCGGGATGAAAACTTAGTTCGTACCCATGTAAACTCGATGAGTTGACGCATTATCCTAAAAAAGTTTGATGATTCCGTATGTTTTTGTTTATACAAGTCTCAAATAACATAGTAAAACAGTTTTAAATCATACCATTTTCATATAACACGATACAAAATAACTTTTTTTAATCTAATGTGGTTTTAAATGTGACGATTAAAATTAGTGTATATTTTTTTTGTTTAACTAAAAAGATGTTTCGAAAGTCCCGAATTCAACCACTTGGATTGTCAAGTCGGGTAAGAACTAGGAAGCGATGGTTTATGGTATAAGTGAACGCTACAACGAATTTACAACTTAAACAACACGAGATTCAACAAACTAAGCACATATATCATGAATTATTATCAGCATATTCTCAAAGTTTTATAACAAGACCATCATATTACCTACTTATGACTTTAGTATGGCACCGGTGTAGTCACCGAATGATTTGTTATGGTGAACAAAATCTTTATATTGAGTAGCTCTGTAAAGCGGTGGTTCCAGTTCGTTCACCAACTGTTTTGCTGGCTCAATGATGCAATCTGGAGACGGGTTCAAAAAGGATGCCATGCTTAGTCTTGTCTCGTGTGTACTATTCACCACTCGATGTATAGCACTTTTCAACTTCATGTTGCTAATTATCTGTATCATAAAAATAAACTCAAATTGTCAATCGTTAATGCTATAAATGCCTCGTGACCTTTAGGGACAATGTTACGTTTATATATAAGCAACAGGCGGATCAAACTTGTTGGCTGATAGGTTAAAATACGTAACTTTTTTAAGTAAAGGCCGAAATGGATTTATAAAGTAAACGTCCAAAATGGCCCTATTGTATTACAGCTAAATTGGTTGAAATTACCTACATACCACACATTGACTCTTTTGCCCCTGAAGGGAAACTTTATAAATCTACCCCATAAATAAAAGTATTTTTCTATGTACAGGTACAATGAATTAGGTACCAATGATTAAATATACAGTGTCCTTTATATCAATATATTATAACTTGACAAATGGGCTCACATATACATTAAAACAAAATACAGCTTAAAAAATATTAACAAGTAACAAGTATCACCCCAATAAATTTCTTCAAGGGCAAACTAGTCAAATTAAGGGTTTTTTATTGTGGCCCATTTATTGATTTATAACCGTTTTGTACCCATTTAAAATATCTGTGAAAAATAACGAACTTATGGAACTAATTAACTACACATACCTCAAGTTGGTTACCTATGTTAACAACAAAGGTATTAGGACTGGCTCCCACATTGATCCATTGACCATCTTTCATAAACTGAAGCCCAGTTGCACCCCCTTGATAAACAAGGGTTATAAGACTAGGATCAATGTGTGGTAATATTCCCAAAGTCAGACTCGGGTCCGGGCAGGGCGGGTAGAAGTTAGAGGAGAATAACTGAAGTTCACTAGTATCTTTAAAGTACTCCTTTTTAAGTCCTAAACCTTCACAAATCATCTCCAAAATTCTTGCACTCAATTTTTGTATTTCCACTAGATACGCCGCAATTGCCTCCCTGAAGACAATATTGCAATTATACGTTTAAACGGTTATTTAAACCATAGTTATATACTGATATGATGAAAATGAAATATTAAAACTTACTGATATCGGGCCGGTGTATCTGGCCATAGATGAATGCTTTCCTCCAATGGATGACAAGGAAGCTTAATATTTTCCCTCCATAAATGCACGCCGTCTTTCATGAAACCAGTGCTGCTTGTGTATATATAACCTTTGTTGGGTGGGATGATTCCACTTGTATGTTTGGGTTGCATGTCAAAGAATTCCTTAAGAACATTCATTGCATCAGTCACTGTCTTTTCTGGGACTCCATGATTTATCACCTGGTTCAAGGTTTATAGTTTACAATATCCGTCAATATCAAATATTTTTTATAGAAATTTGGAAAACAAAAAGATAAAACTGTTACATGAAAGAAACCGAATTCTTGAGAAGCTTTCAAGATTTCTTCAACTGGTTGACTATGTCCATTTGCAGCCATTGATTTTGCAAGATCTATAACGGGAACCGAATCACTAACAGGAGTGCCAAGATTTTGGGGTCTGTATTCCTTTGAGAATATGTAGTCCTTCGGTACATATTCGAGTTCGAACCACCTTGAATTTTTATCTTCCTTCATCTCTGTAAGCAAATTAAAGTGTGAAAAAAATGAACACACAAGTGTTTACATAGACATATTTAAAATTTGGTGCATATCTCAGACTATTATTTATAAGGTATAACTTTGCACACTCAAAACTTCCACATGGAAATACTATAAAGAAAAAAATATTTTAAAAAGAGTAAAAAAGTTACTTTCAACTTATCCTAGCCAGATGGGTAATTGGGTAACTTCCTAGTTGGGTGTTAAAAATTGGAATCAAGTGATTGGCCCCATGTGATTACTTCTAAGATTAGCACTTATGCTATAATTTGTAATATTCTAAACACCACTAATTAAGAAGATGATAACCTTGTAGGCACTGAGTATATTTATAAAAGACCAATCTTGAAGAAAGTGGTGTAGATATATGTTCTTTTCATTGGGCAAACATGCAATACAATGAGACAGAACAATAATATTAATATAAACCTATGAGGACCCAAGTCTTTTATAATGAAAAGGACAACAATGATACAAATTACTACAAAATCACAAACCAGACATTCAAACTGTATATTATGTGGTCCAAACCTGCAACAAATCAACAAAAAACAGACGTCATAACGCACTGTCATTAAAATTAACTCTATTATACTTCATATGTAACAAACTTATAATAGGCAAAGTGTTATAGAAAAATCAAGGTTGGTGAGTGGTGACACAAAGAGGAATAGACCATTCTATATAGAAAGTATATTGGTATTACTTTATAACAAAAGTTGAGGGACACCATCTGATAAAATATGGATTCAATCTAAGAATTTTCTCTTTAAGCCACTTTAATATACACATTTGGAGAAGATTGATAAGTTGGTTGATAGAAGACAAATGAAAAGTTAAACGAACATAATACGTCCAAGATGAGATAACGATTCCCACTTGAAATTAATGAAACAACAAATTCAAAAGTTTTGATGAAATAAATTTGTGTCACATGGATCATACAAGTTACTAGAAAACCAAAGTAGAACACGCCAGACTGACCAACTGAAGAAGGGAGTCAATATACGGATGATACAATATCCAAATCTTTTCAACAGTGAGACGTTCATGGTGAGAACGCTAGCAAAGACTAGCAACTATATTGATTCTCACGTTGAAGAATGGTTAGTGGAAGTACCTCCTTCATGTAACAAGGCTAGTAGTGTCTATTGTACATGATTAGCTGTTGGTCTTTGCTAGTGTCTTGCCAAGAAGGTCTATTGTTGAAAGGATTTAGATATTGTATCATCGTATCTAGACCTCTTTCTTCACTAACAAATAATGCCACTTCCAAAAGAGGTCATGCACTTTCAATTGGGTGGTTGTAAAGATTTAATTTCAAGATCCAAAAATGAAAAAAAAAAAAAAAAAATTAGAGTCATGTGAATTAGCAATCAATAACTGGACCTTACTTTATAAAGGCAAACAAGGGAAAGCCGGAAGTGATGGTGGTGCATGTGAACTACACTATTAATGAGAACCTATTTTAACCACAAAACATATTAGGAATGTCCCAACTTTAATCCATCACCGATCCTAAAATTGTCCATGCCAGTTTTCATCCCAAAAATAATGTCACTGTACTTTTGATCATATATTCATAGGATAAGATTCCCAGAGCAATCTAGTACTTGAATCACTTCATCCCTTAAAATCAGGCAACATTTTGAATATTTTTTTAACTCGCTGAAAATACACAAAGTGACAAAACCGATTAAAATACGTTGTTTGGTAACCTCTTAATGGGTAATTTTAGAAACATGTTGACCGATTCAGAGATTACCTCTTAATCGTTCAAGTTTCGTAATGGCTTAGCACGAGATTGTCAATAAGCCTCTATTGATATATGGACATCAAGCCAGTAAGCGAACTGTTTCATGATGAAATTAGATTTAGTTCCGACGTTTGTGGTTCGAACATGAAGTTGAAAAATTAAGCATTTTGTGTGTAAAAATTAAGGAAATAGCAACAGTATATATACCTTTGGAGTTTGAATGATCTTGGATGCAAATCGATTAACCTCGTTAGGATCACACCGCATGCAAACTGGTCACTCTTGTGGTTGCACAAACTTGGAGGCAACCGGCTTTTTATAAGCGTTTTCCTAAATAAATATTATTGTTTTTTTTGTATCTGAAAATTTATTAAAATTTTCATATTAATTACATCATATATCAATATTATTCAGATCACCATGGTTTATCTAAATGTATTTTTTTATTATTTTTTTTATTTTATAGTGTAAACGAGTCGAGCCACCTGTGAATCACCAGAGATTGTCTTGTTAAAGGTTCGAACCGATCCAAGCTTAAATTGAGTTGAGGTTAAATGAAGCTCATTATAGTCATATCATAATCATGATCATATTGTATCATATCAAATCGTTCCATACCGTGTCTTATCTTAGCTTTAACTTTACCTTTATCTTATTGTATCATATCATATATAATCATATCATATCCAATCGTATGTTAACATATCATATCATAACATATCATATCATACATATCATAATAACAAACAACAATGGTTAAACTATAAGTTTTAAAAGGCAAAACAATATTATTGATCTGAGCTTAAAATGAGTTGTGGTTAAATGGAAGCTCATTATAGTCATGTCATAATCATGATCATATCGTATCATATCATATCAAATCGTTCCATACCGTGTCTTATTTTATCTTTAACTTTACCTTTATCCAATTGTATTGTATCATATATAATCATATCATATCCAATCATATCTTCACATATCATATCATAGCGTATCATATCATATATATCATAACAACAAACAACATTGGTTAAACTATAAGTTTTAAAACTCAAAGTGTAAGTTTTAAAAAATCATCATAGTGATCCCCACTATCTTTGAAAGCTAACATTGTTAATAAGAACCTATATTTATGATTTTTCATATATCACAAGGATCAAGCATCATTCGTGTAATTCACTCTTGTTAGTATATCTATCACAAAAGGGTAACTGTTTATTTATCGTAAGTCACCAGCCAAATGTATATTGACGGGTGAACCATAGGGAAGCCTTTAAGCGAGCTAAAAGATTAAATGCATATGCTTAACCAGTTGATTTCATAGAATTAGTTTACTATGGTTACTCGTATAATTGCAGGTAGGAGGAGATAGAGGATGAAATCACGAGAACGTGGGCGAAAACGGCGAATAAAACGGAGTTGAAACGAGAAAGATATGAAGAAAATAAAAAACTGAGCAAGAGCTCTACCGTGGCCTACAATGTTGACCGGGGGCCACGGTCAAACTGGCACCAAAACCACATATTTCACGTACCGTAGCCATTCTGGTCACCGTAGCTGGACCGTGGCCCACGATCCGAGTCCTAACTGCAGTTTTCATTCCTCTTTTTAGACGGTTTTGGGGTGTCTTTTTCACATACTTTTCAATTGGAACAAGTCTGGCGATTTTGGGTGTGCCAAACAAGATTTTGGGTGATTACAATTATTGGTTTGTATCTTTGATTTCTATGAACAATACAATTGAAGTGATGATGATTCTTTAAGTGGCTAATTCCATTGGTGATCATCTTGGATGTAAGGTTTAATTGATACACTATGTTATGCTTGAATTTCTAAAATAATAACTTTACTATGTTTGTTTAGTTGTTATGGTGTTTGAATAATTATTTATAAATTGTTGCTTGTGTTTGATCATAATCTAAACCATACGTTCTTTGTGCCATTGGCAATCGAGATATCATGGGAGGAATTAGGGTTGAATATTAGTTAATTGATTATCGGGTAACAACCTTGCATCATATTAATCCAAGTACGTAGTTCCCTTTTATCACAAACAAGTAATCAAACAATGTCTATGTGGTTCTTTCTAGTAAGCATGAACATTAGTGTTGATTTAAACCTGAAATCTAGGATGATCTCTTTCTTTTAATCGGTTTATTAATCTTAATTATTTTTTGCAAGTTATTTTATTTCTTTTTAGTTAATCAAATCCAATCAATCAAAATCTGAATTTACATTTTATGCAATTTATTTTAATTTAATTGCCTGTTAAAGCTACTAGTAAACACGCATTCCACAAACTCTATGTATTCGACACCCACTTAGTGCTATCTATTTAGTTGTATTTGGTTTATTTTTTAGTGAGGCTTCGACCTCACATCAAATTTTGGCGCCATTGCAGGCGAGTAGTACGCAACGTGTGTTGTGTAGTTGTTGTTTGTTATTTTCGGGTTTACGCTCGTTGTGTTAGTGTACAGGTACTTACAGGTGTATGCATACTAGAGGCTCTAACAGGTCATCACCACTAGTTTTTTATCCCGAGATTGAACGAACGCTTAGACGAAACCGAGTTTTACTTCGGGAGAACAAACTTCTTGGTTCTCCGACTGCATCGAATAGCACAATGGAATCACCGACTCCCACTTCGGGTCAAACATTACTAGCCATACCTCCACCAATTTCACCTCCACCAAATTCCACTACCATGCCTACTTCATCAAGAGAATTGATACCAACTTACACAACTGTGCCCATTGTCGGTCAATATTCATACCCATCTTCATCAACATTGCCACCTGTTTCCCAACAATTTCCTAATTTCGGTCAATCATAATCCCAACAATACCAACCACCTCCATACCAACAAGAACGACATATAGTGCACTAGGGATGAGATTGGGACAGGACCGATACCGAAAATCCTGATCTCGAAAAATGCAAATATATGGTACCGATCCCGATCCCGATCCCGAATATTTCGATTCGGTACCGGTTTTTCAGTATGTACCTATTTGGTACCGAATTTCCACAACTATTGTAAAATGACTTTTTTAATGGTTCCACAAAATGAGATATTGTTGTCATATGAATGATAGCTTTGTTATATAAATAATTACCTGAAAATTATGAGTATCATCTTATAGAAGAGGGTATTGCTCCAGATCAAAGAAATTTTGAAGTACTTCTGGTGATACCAGACCAAGATCTGATAAACATACAATACAATGCTGTTATATATGTATGCGTAACAATTGTGACCCATTTGGGTTATATTTCGTGTCAAATGGGTCAGATAAAATATTAAACCAATACGGTCAAAGTTCATGGCATGAACCCAAGAAAATGACACAAATCACTCCGAACACAACACGACCCTGAAAATCATGTCAAGCCTATAACCTGAACACGACAATAATGCCCGCGGTTGACATGAATACAACATGTTTAACCCGAACTTTATTTTATTTATTTGTTAATAATTCTTTTGCATAATACTACTTTAGAATTAAAATTTTACAACAAAAACATACATGTTTATAAAACAGTACAATATTAGTTATAAAAACTTATGCCAATTTCTCTTTTATGCTTTAAATTATCACATAATATACCCAACTAAAATTGTGACATAAAACATATATTGTAAAAAAAAATTAAAAAATAGTTGGGTTAAACATGTCAACCCGCTGAATTGACATAACCACGACCCGTTTAGCTAACCTCAAAGGCTCAAAGTGACCCAAACTCGTTTATACAAAACCCAAACCTGGGAATTTCGTGTCAGCAAATCCAAACCAGGTCAAACGAGTTAAAAGTCAACCCACTAACCTGTGGCAAAGCATCTCGCCTTCTGCCAGCTGCATTCATAACCCGAGCAATTTCAGCACGGTGAAAGCAATTCCTGGTGCAGGGTCTAGCAGCCGAATACCATAAACAATCAGCAACAGTAACTTCACCCTCCCATTTTATATACTGCGTTTCGGGCCCACAAACACTTTGGATTTCGTGGTACAAACGGCCCTGCATTACATATTTAGAACATTTGAACACATTAACTTGATAAATTTTGGTTTTAAATAATTGTATGTAGACATGTACATGAACCGAGCCAGCACCGTTTAACTTTAACTAAACAGACAATCGAAGTGACTCACCATATCATTTAACAAAGCAACTTGACAATTACTTCTGATCATGATCACTTATAACTGTACCACATGGATACACTTCCTCCACTGCCTGCATTGTCACACAGGATTATTTAAATTTCATCATTAAAAATAAAAATAATAATAATAATATGAAACTATGAAAGATGAGGTCAAAGGCAATACCAATTCTACCCCCAACAAAATCATAATGTGCATTAATGGAGGCAGTGGACACGTCATCAATAGCTTCAAATATTCATTGCTTCTATTGCATCAATAGCCTCAAAAATATGTAATCATGCCTAGAACGGACGAGCAAGCATGTCATGGTAGCCTACATTAAGAGGTAGGTCCCAGCAGAGCCCAGTTGGACCCGCAAGACTCACCTTAAACAGGGACGTCTGCGCAGAAACCAACTGGATCCGCAGGACCAACCATGCTCAGAGACGTGACGTCCTTACGCGCAGTACGCAAGCTGGTCCCGCAGGAAATGCCTCCCAATGGTGAAGGACTCCGCCTGTCCCCGCAGCCTCGGATACAAGCCATTAGGGAAGGCCACCCGCGCAGCAAGGCTACACGCACAAGGCACTTAGCTCTCAATCACAGTGTCACCTGAAGGAATGAGCGAAGCCGGGAACAATCCCGCATAAGGGCGGGAGGGGGAATACTCCCGCCCAAATAAGCCAGTCCGTACGATACGGGAAGATCTTCTGTACTGTACCTGACGAGGTATGGGAAAAAGATCTGACTAAAGATACGACAGCTTATGGACAACAGTATGGCGAGCAGCATGCTCCTACACTGTATGTCACTATTAGCCGCTGCCTACTCACCAACTCTTGTCATACCACGTGCGTAGCCGGCAGTTGGTGGAAAAGGAATAGTATACAGCAGGTCTGGTCGCTATCAGCCGCTACCTACCCACCAACTACCAGCAGGGCACGTGCGTAGGCTACTGTTGGTAGAACAGGAACACTGTTGCAGCCGGCCATACCTCCTTGGAAACCTACCTTCGGCTATAAATACCACAAATGGTATGACCATCTCATCTTATCATAATCTTATCACATTATCATCATATTATACCTGATATCTGCTCTAGCAATCTCTTAATATACTTTTATATTTAAAGAGCAATCTAGTCTGATTCTCACGCCGGAGGGTGGTCACAAGGAGGAACCCCCCCCCCCTTCTCAGTGACGAGCTCACGGTGTCTGTTTTGCAGGTTATCAGAAGAACCATCTTCCAAGGGTCTAACCCCTCGTGGGAAACATCTATCTAACCCCCAGATTATCTATAATCTGTACCGGGGTCCGGTTAGTGTTTCTTCATTGGCGCCATCCGTGCATAAAGTTAGAACTACATTTTTCTCCAGTTTTTTCAAACTTCTACAAAGATGGTTAGAGAAATTCTGGTAACCACAACCCCAGCTACTGGGGGAATACCGGTAACACAGTTTTTACAAACACTACCCCGGTTACCCAAGCCGGGGCAAGTGAAGTAAATTTTACGAACACTACCCCAGTTACTCATGCTGGGGCAAGTGCAGTAAATGATCGCCTACTGGGATCCACGGATACCCAGGTTGAGAAACGAAGACTCCCCCGCCAAACTCTCGATGAAGTCAAGGCATGGGCGGAGGCACGACAAAAGGAATTCCAGGCCGAGTTAAACGAACGCTTGCGTTCCGTACAACAGGCCGACGAATTCGAATACTGGGAGGATGACTCGGAGGAATCCGACTCCGACGCGAACCCTCGCCATAGGGCAAAAGGGAAACGTAAGGAAATGGAATCCCAACCGAAAAGGCATTTTGGACAAGCCTTCAAACCAAAAAGCACAGGTGGAAGTCCACGAGACTTCTCCAAAACGTTCAGACCAAACATTGCAAATGCAGGAACGTCCAAGTTTGCAAGGGACATTGCGGAAGCAATCGCCCCAAAGAGTGCCAAACAAATGCCTAACATAGGCACATATGACGGTATATCTGATCCAGGCGATCATTTGAACAGGTTCATAGCGGGGGCAACCGTCAGCAATTGGACGGAACCCACGTGGTGTTACATGTTCCAAATGACGCTTGTTGGGGCTGCTAGAGCTTGGTTTGATCGTCTACCGGTCAACCACATCTACGACTGGGCAGACTTCCAGCAGAAGTTTAGCCAACACTTCAGCCAGCAACGGAAGTATACCGAGTAGCAATGGACAATCCTCAAATGCATACGAGAAGAAGATGAATCTCTGCCAAACTTCATCACTCGCTTCAACTCAAAGAAGCTAAGTTTGGGCAATATCAGCGAAGATCTTGTTCGCGCTGCCTTCATCCAGGGCGCGCATGACCCAGAGCTCATCCGCACCCTAACGGGTAAAGATGGCATGCCATCCACATGGGATGCCATCATGACAGCAGCAAAACGCTATGCGGAAACGGAGAAACAACTGGGTAGAGATCTCCCACAGAGCACAAACCTCTACACTCAGAAGACGAGAGAAGACAATGTCCTCACCGCCCGACTAAATAAAAAGCGGAAGCTAGGCATTTGGCAGTCAAGGGTAAACTTTGACACCTCATCCGGCTTGCAACATCGATTGGGCGGAAGGGATAATGTACAGCCGCACCGGAACTCCAGATGGACGCTACTCACCAAAAGCGTCACTGAGATATTCGCCACTGAAGAGCTCCCGTGGCCAAAGCCTCCAATAATCAGACATCGTCACGATGCTGATCGGAGCAAATACTGTGACTTTCACAAGACAAAAGGCCACAACACTGAAGAATGCATAGACGTAAAAGACATGGTTGAAGCATTTGTCAGAGATGGGACGCTCGCGCACCTCGTGGCGCAATAAAGGCTGAGCAGGCGGGTGCGTGTACAACCCCAGCTGGGGAAAACACGAATAAAAATTCCAGCTTCAATGTCGAGACTACATGCTGCGTAAAGAACGAGATCCCGAACCAGGTGCGTATCGGCTCGATGGCACTCCCATCCCAACAACATGGAAGGGAGCTCATTTACACAGTTTGCATGTAAATCAATTCCAATTTGTAAAGAAAAGGCCAAGAGCCACTTCTAATGGAAATGATTCTCTTTAGAACATCGAAGCTGATGATTTTACTTTTCTGAACACTAATATGACGATATTCACATTATGTGAAGTCGTTGCGTGGGAAGGCGGTTCTACCCGCACAAACCCAATAATGTGAAAAAACCTTCACGCAGGTCAGTTGAAGGGGAAAGGTTCAGCACCCAAAAATGAAAGTGCCGGTCTATCCGCACGAATCATAATGAGGAAACTGAACAATAACCTATCAACAACCGCGCGTCGAACGGTTAAACTATGCAACACTGGTAACGGCATTCACATTACGTAAAGTCGTTGCGTGGGAAGGCGGTCCTACCCGCACAAACCCAATAACAGGAAAAAACCTTCACGCAGGTCAGTTAAAGGGGAAGAGTTCAATTATCCCATTAAATGAAAGTGCCGGTCTATCCGCATGAATCATGAAAGGAAACTGAACACTAACCTATTGACAACCGCGCGTCGAACGGTTCAAAACAAAATTCTTAAAAGGATGAGGAAAACCTACACGCATGTCAGATAAGGGTAAAGTTTCGCCATCCTACTAAGTGCAAGTGACGGTTCTACCCGCACAATCACGAAAGAGGAAGCAAAACTTCACACCTATTATCAACCACGTTCAAAGATTAACTTATCCTCAAAGGATAAGGAAGACCTACACGCAGGTCAGATAAGGGTAAAGTTTCGCCATCCTACTAAGTGCAAGTGACGGTTCTACCCGCACAATCACGAAAGAGGAAGCAAAACTTCACACCTATTATCAACCACGTTCAAAGGTTAACCTGAACACAACACGACCCTGAAAATCATGTCAAGCCTATAACCTGAACACGACAATAATGCCCGCGGTTGACATGAATACAACATGTTTAACCCGAACTTTATTTTATTTATTTGTTAATAATTCTTTTGCATAATACTACTTTAGAATTAAAATTTTACAACAAAAACATACATGTTTATAAAACAGTACAATATTAGTTATAAAAACTTATGCCAATTTCTCTTTTATGCTTTAAATTATCACATAATATACCCAACTAAAATTGTGACATAAAACATATATTGTAAAAAAAAATTAAAAAATAGTTGGGTTAAACATGTCAACCCGCTGAATTGACATAACCACGACCCGTTTAGCTAACCTCAAAGGCTCAAAGTGACCCAAACTCGTTTATACAAAACCCAAACCTGGGAATTTCGTGTCAGCAAATCCAAACCAGGTCAAACGAGTTAAAAGTCAACCCACTAACCTGTGGCAAAGCATCTCGCCTTCTGCCAGCTGCATTCATAACCCGAGCAATTTCAGCACGGTGAAAGCAATTCCTGGTGCAGGGTCTAGCAGCCGAATACCATAAACAATCAGCAACAGTAACTTCACCCTCCCATTTTATATACTGCGTTTCGGGCCCACAAACACTTTGGATTTCGTGGTACAAACGGCCCTGCATTACATATTTAGAACATTTGAACACATTAACTTGATAAATTTTGGTTTTAAATAATTGTATGTAGACATGTACATGAACCGAGCCAGCACCGTTTAACTTTAACTAAACAGACAATCGAAGTGACTCACCATATCATTTAACAAAGCAACTTGACAATTACTTCTGATCATGATCACTTATAACTGTACCACATGGATACACTTCCTCCACTGCCTGCATTGTCACACAGGATTATTTAAATTTCATCATTAAAAATAAAAATAATAATAATATGAAACTATGAAAGATGAGGTCAAAGGCAATACCAATTCTACCCCCAACAAAATCATAATGTGCATTAATGGAGGCAG
Organism: Bidens hawaiensis; assembly: GCF_021521415.1. Classification (NCBI taxonomy): domain Eukaryota; kingdom Viridiplantae; phylum Streptophyta; class Magnoliopsida; order Asterales; family Asteraceae; genus Bidens; species Bidens hawaiensis. The sequence goes on from NW_027500954.1 coordinate 60,906, forward strand.
TGGACACGTCATCAATAGCTTCAAATATTCATTGCTTCTATTGCATCAATAGCCTCAAAAATATGTAATCATGCCTAGAACGGACGAGCAAGCATGTCATGGTAGCCTACCTTAAGAGGTAGGTCCCAGCAGAGCCCAGTTGGACCCACAAGACTCACCTTAAACAGGGACGTCTGCGCAGAAACCAACTGGATCCGCAGGACCAACCATGCTCAGAGACGTGACGTCCTTACGCGCAGTACGCAAGCTGGTCCCGCAGGAAATGCCTCCCAATGGTGAAGGACTCCGCCTGTCCCCGCAGCCTCGGATACAAGCCATTAGGGAAGGCCACCCGCGCAGCAAGGCTACACGCACAAGGCACTTAGCTCTCAATCACAGTGTCACCTGAAGGAATGAGCGAAGCCGGGAACAATCCCGCATAAGGGCGGGAGGGGGAATACTCCCGCCCAAATAAGCCAGTCCGTATACGGGAAGATCTTCTGTACTGTACCTGACGAGGTATGGGAAAAAGATCTGACTAAAGATACGACAGCTTATGGACAACAGTATGGCGAGCAGCATGCTCCTACACTGTATGTCACTATTAGCCGCTGCCTACTCACCAACTCTTGTCATACCACGTGCATAGACGGCAGTTGGTGGAAAAGGAATAGTATACAGCAGGTCTGGTCGCTATCAGCCGCTACCTACCCACCAACTACCAGCAGGGCACGTGCGTAGGCTACTGTTGGTAGAACAGGAACACTGTTGCAGCCGGCCATACCTCCTTGGAAACCTACCTTCGGCTATAAATACCACAAATGGTATGACCATCTCATCTTATCATAATCTTATCACATTATCATCATATTATACCTGATATCTGCTCTAGCAATCTCTTAATATACTTTTATATTTAAAGAGCAATCTAGTCTGATTCTCACGCCGGAGGGTGGTCACAAGGAGGAACCCCCCCCCCCTTCTCAGTGACGAGCTCACGGTGTCTGTTTTGCAGGTTATCAGAAGAACCATCTTCCAAGGGTCTAACCCCTCGTGGGAAACATCTATCTAACCCCCAGATTATCTATAATCTGTACCGGGGTCCGGTTAGTGTTTCTTCACTACCACCATGACGAGGGGGCAACCTTCCCTAAGGCCTGCTTTCTCTCAACCCACATGCCCCTATATATGCATTCTGAACATTTAGCAAAGTGACAGGAATAGATTAAATTTTTGAGGAATCATAATTTTTGAAGGCACCCATGTTGGCTTGCCTTGGCTGAGTTTTGCATGCCTTGGTTGTGCCTTGGCCTTGGCCATAGGCGCCTTGGCATGCCTTGGCCGTGCCTTGGCCTTGGCCATGGGCGCCTTGGCTTGCCTTGGCCGAGCTTTGGCATGCCTTGGGCGTGCCTTTGGCTTGCCCATGGGCGCCTTAGCATGCCTTTGGCTTGCCTTGGCATGCATATATATTCAATTGACCTGAAAAAGGTCATTTGCAATTGTATTGTTGCTGCCACCACATTAACAGCCTTAGAAATAGGTAAACTGTTGCTGCAAATATTCAGTTGAGCTGAAAAAAGTCAGCTCCAACACATTAACAGTCACAGTCAGCTCGCTTAACAAATATAATGCCACATGCATCATTCATGTCATGAATAAACACACAAGCAAACACATAAAAATTAAAAGAAGCAAACATATAAAAATCTAAAGGTTTATACCAAAACACATAAGTTGTTACAAATGTTTCAAGCATAAACCGATCAACCTATCAAACCGAGAAATGGCTCATACCAAAAGATACTAATGTTAAATATGATCAAAAAAACATGTTTAACTCCACGTGATCAAAAGTCAAATATGATCAAAAAAACATATATGATCACTAAGGTCCATTTCCTTGAGTTTGCTTAAGCCTTGTCACGCGCTATCCCTTTCTCCTTTTCATTTTGCTTTCGTAGTGCATCTTTAATCTCTATAGAATTAACAAGATCCGAATAAAGTTAACACCCCATTATAAAACCAATATATTATGATATAAAGAAATCAATAAAAAATTAGTAGTCTAGTATTACCTATGGCAACATCGTCATCCTTTAATATATCGTCCACGTCATCCACAATCAGTTTTTTTGACTTTCTCACCCAATCTTGGGAGCTAATCAAAGCTTCAACAATGCTAATTGACAACCTTGTTCTGTAAGCGTCTAGTACACGACCGCTGGTGCTAAACGCCGATTCGGATGCGACGTGGAAATTTGAATTGCCAAAATATCTAAGAATTATACAAACTTAATAAACTATAATATAACAAATAATGATAAATAAATGATAAAAGGTAAATCAATTTACCTCGAGCCATCCGAGATGCAATTGGGAATCTAATTGCATTTTGTTTCCACTACTTAAGTATATCAAATCCCATACTAAAATCCACTATTTGCTCGTTCAAGTACCTTTGTAACTCAGTGTCCTTACTAGCTGATTGACTTTCACCCTTATTTAGGAAGCTCATAAAGAATTCATTGCCTTCATCACATACAACGACATCGTCATTACGTGCTTCTTGGATAAGGAAGACCTACACGCAGGTCAGATAAGGGTAAAGTTTCGCCATCCTACTAAGTGCAAGTGACGGTTCTACCCGCACAATCACGAAAGAGGAAGCAAAACTTCACACCTATTATCAACCACGTTCAAAAACTTATCCTCAAAGGATAAGACCTACACGCAGGTCAGATAAGGGTAAAGTTTTGCCATCCTACTAAGTGCAAGTGACGGTACTACCCGCACAATCACGAAAGAGGAAGCAAAACTTTAACCCATTATCAACCACGTTCAACAGGTTAACTTATTCTACACTTGGAAAATTGCTAATTTAAACTAAGTATGCAAGTCATAAGTTTATAAAGCAAGAAACCCAAAGAAGGAAATAACAATCTTATACGCAAAAAGATTTATATTTCACAAAAGAATTATTACAAGAATGGCCGGGTAACTACCCGCCTACAAGAAAATAAATCTATACAAGCTAAAACTATCCTAGCAGTGGGAAGGGATCTTCAGGATCAGGCTTCAGGGCCACTTCCACTTGGACCAGCCCCATCAGTAGAGCGTGGCAGTTCAAGAAAAGCTTTGAGGATAGCTAGCCCATCATCAGCAGCAGCAACTTCGTTTACCTTCTCCACCACCGGATGCGGGAAGGCGGCGTATTGGTTCACCGCTTGGTCATATGCAGCTTCGGTGTCCGCATCGAACAAAGGGAAGTTGGAAGGCGGGACGCCTTTCTCAACGAACCCTAGACCAAGCAGGAAGCCGGCCTTTTCCCCATCCTCATGAGAAGCGTTGAGGGCTGCGCTCATGGCATCATCGTAAGTAGTCTCTGAGAAGACCCGATGCACAACCTACAAAGAAAATACAAGTGTCAAACACCTTTTCTATGTACAAAGGAAAGCGTGAAGACGTAAAGCCAAACATACCTGAGGCAACGCTTCTCGAAGAAGCCATTCCTTGGCAACCAGAGCTTCTTGGAGGGCGGCTTGAGCTTGGGTGCAGGCGCGTTCGGCTTCGCTTTTGTTAAGGTTGGCAAGTAGCACTTCCTTTGCAGCAGCCTCTTCAACGCCCTTAAGCTTCCGCTCGGTGTGATCAAGCACGCCCCTCTGGTCCAGGATCTCTTGAAGTTTCTTGGCATCCTCCATCGCCAAGGCATCATGAGCACGTTGGAGAGCCTCCAATTTGGCCTTGAGCTCCTCGTTCTCCACGCGTAAAGGCTCAGCAACGGCTTCAGCCTTGGTGGCCCTCTCGGTTGCGTTCCTCGCAGTCTCCTTAGCCAGCCGAAGCTGTTCGTTAACAGCTTGGGCAGCCTTGGAGCGGGCCTCGAGTCGCGCTTGAACCTCAACCTCGAGGGCCTTGAAGGCCTTCTCCTTCTCCGCAGCAGCTGCGGCCAACTTTTGGTTCTCCTCCCGAAGAGCCCGCGCTTGAGATACTTCCTTGGCGCGAGCTGCTTTTAACTTGTCGTTTTCACGACAAAGCAGCTCGACGCGCGGCTGCATCCGGGCCTGGAGAACCCGAAGCTCATTGGTTAGCCTATCCTCCTGGTAGCTAGCCATGGCTTCCCCCAACGCACCATGGGGAGCAGCGTGGCGAGCCCATTCCACGCACTCCACAGGGGTACGAAGGGTTGTTCCTCGGCGTATGTTCCATCGCGGAACATACACTTCATTGGAATCCGACACTGCAAAAAATAAAAAAAGCAGTTAGGAAAAGATGATAAAAAATAAAAGTGAAAAAGGGCCAAAGGAACCCTACGCACCTGTAGGGTCTATAACAGGCCGATAGCCGCCGAACCCATCACCTAAACCCAAAGGAAACCCATCCAAAAGGTCAGGCAGATGGGAAGGTGGCAAAGATTGGCGAGTACTCCCATGCGTACCTGATGGGCCGGCCGTCGGTGCCGGTGGCGGGGGCATGGTGGCAGCCGCCGCAGTCGCTGCTGCAGAATCCGCAGCAATCGTAACCGCCGGCTCGGTGAAAGATGCTGTAAAAATCGCACTTACCACCGGCGGTGACGTCATCTCGGCTGGAACAGTCGGCTCAAGGGACTGAGCAACTGATCCAGCGGAAACAGGCGCAGGCGCCTGGGTCGTCGCCTCAGATAGGCTGACCGAGCCTACCGTCATCGGCGGAGAGGTACTCCTCTGCGCTCCACCCTGGAATGCGCCAACATCCACACCTGCGTAAAGAAGAAAAGTGTTAAAAAGACTTGGAAGATTAAACTACGAAGATAAAAGCCAAGAGTTGTACTTACGGGTTTTCTTGAGCTTGAACGTACGGACGGGCGGGGACGAACCCGATGGAGCCGGTCTCTTGATGCCGGTCACCGTCGTCGCCATTGGTTCTCCGGAGGTAACAGTCGTAGCCTCCGGAACAGTGGTCTTCTCACCACCGGGGTTCCCCGCCACCTCTTCACTATCTGACTCAGTGTCAGATAGGAGCACTGGATCGGCTATGGAGGCCGCCTTCTCCTTCCCTTTCCCGCCGGCAGCCCTCTTCTTCCGCACTAACGGAGGACCATCTGCGGATTCCTCAGAAGAAGACAGGATGTCAGGAATTCCAGCAGCGGGTACAGCACTGAGGGGTGGAGGAGAGAATAACGCCTTACCTGGCCGCCGGTGGCTCAGGATCTCGTGGCCCAGCGGATAGACATCCACAAACCGATCCGCTGTTTGCTCCAGGATGGGCAACTCGTTCTCGTCAAGAGCACGAGTACCCACCCGCACTGGACCGTCAGCTTCCCGCGGGTACAGGAGCGACTCCAAATTGTTCCCCTCTGAAAGAAAAGAAACAGTTAGAAGACAAACTCATATCAGCAAGAAAGACAAGACATACCATAAGGAGTAGAGTTCAAACCGTATTCAAGAAGGATAGGAACCTGAGACGCCTCCTTCCATACCCGGCTCATCCCCAGCATCACCATCCCGGACTCCGCAAACCGGTAAACCGGAGATTGGACCCGGGATATCTTCGCAAACCATTCCGCCTCCTGGTAGTTGGTGGCGTGGTGGCTCGGAATTGCTTGGCCATTTTTAAACTTCATGGCAATGGGGACGGCGCGGGCAGAAATGTAGAAGAACTCCCGCTTCCACGATCGGAGACTGCGCTCGGTCGCGCAAATCTTCAAACCCTTGATCCGAGTTGTCAGGGTGTACCACCCCTGGATGCACCTCCAAGTATAGAAGGTCATCAGGCGGTCCACATAGGGCTCAATACCCAGAATCCGGCACACCCACTCGAAGTGCCGGATCTTGGCAATCGCCATAGGATGCACCTCGGTCAGGTGCACACCGTGCCTCTCCAAGACACGGTACATAAACTTTGTCAATGGGAACCTAAGGTTCCCATAAACAAAGAATGCAGCATATACCCCGATCTTGCCACTGGGGGCATCGTACACAGTCTGGTGGGGTTCAGGAAACTCAGGCTCAAAAGACTCAAGCATGAATTTCCTGACGACATACTGGTACTGATCGACAGGTAGAGCACACTGGCACTCGCCAGCAGTACTCCTATCGTCGGCTACAGCTTCAGCATCATGGGAAGACATATTGCAGAGAAAGAAGAAAACGATTTCGGGAAAATGCTTGCCTGAAAAAGGGAGTATTTGCAGGAAATCGCTAAGAAGAAGAGAAGGGTGAAAGTGTGGATTACAAAGAACCCTCTCCCCCTTTATATAGTAATCGCAATTAATGCGGTGAATTTAATGCGGAGGAGAGAGAAATCGAAGGTGCAATGAAACTATGACACGTGGCAAAAAGCAAGCTGGCAACAGCTGTTGACAGGACGCGTACCATTAATTTCGCGGCCACGCGCCCGAATAATCGCGCCCACGCGCCTGAAAAGCGTCTGGAATGACCATGTACTGTCACGTCACCATAACTTCCTGCACGTCCTGACACAGTCAGAAGAAACCGTCGCACGACGTTTCAGAGATTTGGACTGTTCCTATCTTTCCACCAACCTTTCGAATTTCAAAATTCAAATTTTGAAAATATTAAAAAGAAAGCGGGAAAATACCCCTTACCTTGGCAAACAAGTAACCGTAAGACGGATGCGGGTACAGTGTAAAGGCAAAACCCTTCACGTACCTAGCACCCGCAGGGAATTGAAGCCAAGTAAAACCTTGGCAAACAAGTAACCGTAAGACGGATGCGGGTACAGTGTAAAGGCAAAACCCTTCACGTACCTAGCACCCGCAGGGAATTGAAGCCAAGTAAAACCTTGGCAAACAAGTAACCGTAAGACGGATGCGGGTACAGTGTAAAGGCAAAACCCTTCACATACCTAGCACCCGCAGGGAATTGAAGCCAAATATTCCTCGGCAACCAAGTAACTATAAGACGGGTGCGGGTACAGTGTAAAGGCAAAACCCTTCACATACCTAGCATCCGCAGGGAATTGACGCCAGGAATACCTTGGAAGTAAAGTAACCGTAAGACGAGCGCTGGTACAGTGTTAAGGCAAAACCCTTCACATACCTAGCGCTCCGCTGGGAATTGAAACCAAGAAGGATCTTCTGGGCAATGCTTGCGGAAACGGAAATAACATCCCCGCATAGCGGGAACGTCGAGAACTACGTTGTTTGAAGCTCCAGGATGGAATTGGTGGTTTTAACATAATTGATCACTATGTTCAAAACTACCAAAACCTCATGGAGAGTCCACAAGTGGGACTCAACGCTCCTGACTTGCGAGGAGGTTACAGACCTACCCGCATCATACCCAAAGACCAAGCAGGAAACTCGGGAATTTCTGCAAGTGACAAGGACTTCCGCGGGAAGAATCCCCATGGAAAACCTTAAAAAACCCTTTTCAAAACCCTTTGCTTAAGTCCAAAAGTTCACCTCACTTTATTAAACACGCATGAGAAGAACATTGGACTGGGGGGACTTGAAGAGGTAGGTCCCAGCAGAGCCCAGTTGGACCCGCAAGACTCACCTTAAACAGGGACGTCTGCGCAGAAACCAACTGGATCCGCAGGACCAACCATGCTCAGAGACGTGACGTCCTTACGCGCAGTACGCAAGCTGGTCCCGCAGGAAATGCCTCCCAATGGTGAAGGACTCCGCCTGTCCCCGCAGCCTCGGATACAAGCCATTAGGGAAGGCCACCCGCGCAGCAAGGCTACACGCACAAGGCACTTAGCTCTCAATCACAGTGTCACATGAAGGAATGAGCGAAGCCGGGAACAATCCCGCATAAGGGCGGGAGGGGGAATACTCCCGCCCAAATAAGCCAGTCCGTACGATACGGGAAGATCTTCTGTACTGTACCTGACGAGGTATGGGAAAAAGATCTGACTAAAGATACGACAGCTTATGGACAACAGTATGGCGAGCAGCATGCTCCTACACTGTATGTCACTATTAGCCGCTGCCTACTCACCAACTCTTGTCATACCACGTGCATAGCCGGCAGTTGGTGGAAAAGGAATAGTATACAGCAGGTCTGGTCGCTATCAGCCGCTACCTACCCACCAACTACCAGCAGGGCACGTGCGTAGGCTACTGTTGGTAGAACAGGAACACTGTTGCAGCCGGCCATACCTCCTTGGAAACCTACCTTCGGCTATAAATACCACAAATGGTATGACCATCTCATCTTATCATAATCTTATCACATTATCATCATATTATACCTGATATCTGCTCTAGCAATCTCTTAATATACTTTTATATTTAAAGAGCAATCTAGTCTGATTCTCACGCCGGAGGGTGGTCACAAGGAGGAACCCCCCCCCCCCCTTCTCAGTGACGAGCTCACGGTGTCTGTTTTGCAGGTTATCAGAAGAACCATCTTCCAAGGGTCTAACCCCTCGTGGGAAACATCTATCTAACCCCCAGATTATCTATAATCTGTACCGGGGTCCGGTTAGTGTTTCTTCACTACCACCATGACGAGGGGGCAACCTTCCCTAAGGCCTGCTTTCTCTCAACCCACATGCCCCTATATATGCATTCTGAACATTTAGCAAAGTGACAGGAATAGATTAAATTTTTGAGGAATCATAATTTTTGAAGGCACCCATGTTGGCTTGCCTTGGCTGAGTTTTGCATGCCTTGGTTGTGCCTTGGCCTTGGCCATAGGCGCCTTGGCATGCCTTGGCCGTGCCTTGGCCTTGGCCATGGGCGCCTTGGCTTGCCTTGGCCGAGCTTTGGCATGCCTTGGGCGTGCCTTTGGCTTGCCCATGGGCGCCTTAGCATGCCTTTGGCTTGCCTTGGCATGCATATATATTCAATTGACCTGAAAAAGGTCATTTGCAATTGTATTGTTGCTGCCACCACATTAACAGCCTTAGAAATAGGTAAACTGTTGCTGCAAATATTCAGTTGAGCTGAAAAAAGTCAGCTCCAACACATTAACAGTCACAGTCAGCTCGCTTAACAAATATAATGCCACATGCATCATTCATGTCATGAATAAACACACAAGCAAACACATAAAAATTAAAAGAAGCAAACATATAAAAATCTAAAGGTTTATACCAAAACACATAAGTTGTTACAAATGTTTCAAGCATAAACCGATCAACCTATCAAACCGAGAAATGGCTCATACCAAAAGATACTAATGTTAAATATGATCAAAAAAACATGTTTAACTCCACGTGATCAAAAGTCAAATATGATCAAAAAAACATATATGATCACTAAGGTCCATTTCCTTGAGTTTGCTTAAGCCTTGTCACGCGCTATCCCTTTCTCCTTTTCATTTTGCTTTCGTAGTGCATCTTTAATCTCTATAGAATTAACAAGATCCGAATAAAGTTAACACCCCATTATAAAACCAATATATTATGATATAAAGAAATCAATAAAAAATTAGTAGTCTAGTATTACCTATGGCAACATCGTCATCCTTTAATATATCGTCCACGTCATCCACAATCAGTTTTTTTGACTTTCTCACCCAATCTTGGGAGCTAATCAAAGCTTCAACAATGCTAATTGACAACCTTGTTCTGTAAGCGTCTAGTACACGACCGCTGGTGCTAAACGCCGATTCGGATGCGACGTGGAAATTTGAATTGCCAAAATATCTAAGAATTATACAAACTTAATAAACTATAATATAACAAATAATGATAAATAAATGATAAAAGGTAAATCAATTTACCTCGAGCCATCCGAGATGCAATTGGGAATCTAATTGCATTTTGTTTCCACTACTTAAGTATATCAAATCCCATACTAAAATCCACTATTTGCTTGTTCAAGTACCTTTGTAACTCAGTGTCCTTACTAGCTGATTGACTTTCACCCTTATTTAGGAAGTTCATAAAGAATTCATTGCCTTCATCACATACAACGACATCGTCATTACGTGCTTCTTGGGATGTTGAATTGTGATCAACCTTTTCAAGTCTTTCTTTGTATGTTTGAAACAACTTATTTAACCTACTTACAAGCTCAATCTTCTTCACCGATACCATCTTTTTAATGTCTTCCGCACTCCAATTATCGTCCTTGGATTTGTTAGAGATTATCATATTTTCATAACAATGTTCAATAAAACGTAATTTCATGGTGGGATCCAAGATAATAGCAAAATACATGTAGTCATTAAGTTTGTCAAACGACCCCCAATACTTGTCATATTTCTTACACATTGAACTAACCATTGTGGAAAAAATTGGATCACAATCCCACACCCGTAGATGTTTGTCTACATCAAGGATTTCTCTAACAAATATGTGGGCCAGTGGCTTTGATGTGGCCGATGCAATTTCTGTTTTAATCTTGAACTTTTTCAAAAATTCAACCAACTTTTCGCAAGCACCAAAGTCCGAATGTTCAGGTAGTCTTTCTAAATCATAAATATAGTTGTTATCCTGAACTTCATAAGAGAAAAATACCTCCCTTAAATCCACCGCCGTTTTCAACATCTCATAGGTGGAATTCCACCTAGTAGGCATATCTTCACACAAAAACCTACTTGATTGAACATTTGACTCTTCTATGAACTTTTTGAACTTGGTTATCCTTTGTGTTGAGTTTCAAATATACCTGACTGCTTTTCGTATACACCCAACATGATAAATGTTTTCTGTTAAACCATCTTTAACAATTAGGTTTAGTATGTGTGCCATACACCTAATATGAAAATGTCTCCCCTCATCATACAAATTAGGCAATTTTCTCAACAAATAAGCAATCGCCTTATCATTACTAGACGCGTTGTAAACCGTCATAGTCATCACATTTTTAATACCCCAACCATGAATATACTGCAATAACTCTTGACCAATATCCTCCCCTTTATGACTATGAATGGGTCTAAAATTAATTATTCGTTTATGCATTACCCAATCATCATCAATGAAGTGTGCCGTCAAAACCATGTAGTTAACCCGTTGACATGAGGATGTCCATGTGTCGGTGGTCAAGTGTACGGTGTTGGTAGGTTTACTTACATATGCTAGCAGTTTGTTCCTTTCCTCAATATAATACTTTGAAATATATTTAAAAAATTTATGTCTAGATGGCAAAACGAACTTTCCATTCAAAGCATTGGTGTATTCAATAAAAGTCGGATGCTCCACAAACTTAAACGGTAATTCGGCAACAATAAACATATCTAGTAAAGATTTCATGATTCTAGAATCGTCATGTTTCCAAATTGTCACACTACCTTCCCCACTAGGTTCCTTTTGAAACACTAAATTAGTTTGCTTATTGACTAACTCGGGATTTTTGACACAAACCGGAGTGTGTTTTTAAGACTCGATGTACCGTTTCGATATGGATCGGCTCTAATATGCTCTTTACACCACTTGCACGTACCATACTTCCGTCTCACGCCATCCTTTTTTTTTTAAATAAACATCATAAAGTTTCCAATACACAGATCTCTCGCCTCCTGTTTTAGGTTTCTTTTCGAGAACATTTTTCTTTGGTGGTTGTTTTCTCTTGCGACTCAATTTTGGTTTCACCTCTTTACTCAATTTTTAATCATCACTAAGGTCAACATGGTCATCTGGAAGGGCTTCAGCTGCATATGTTTCATCATCATCATCATCATCCTACAAAGTACAAACCACATAAAACACTAAGCCTTATACAAAATTACAAAGGTAACTTGAAAACCCAAAAAACAAACTTACTTGAGAATGAGGGGGTTCATTCAAAAAAGACGAAGACGCCCTCCCTAGTCCGTGACCAGTCTGTAAATGACCAACAAAACTCGGCAATTTTTAGATATAACTTGAAATTAACATATAAACTAGGGTTTTAATGTAACTTACAGGTGAAAAATTAGGGAATTGAGGTGATGCCGACAATCACAAACGTCGTGGTAAGGTTGGCGATTAGGTGTTAACAGCAGGAAGGAGGCACAGGAGGTGGTGTATGAACGTGGTGTGCTAACTGAGTTGGTGAGGGTGATATATGTATAAAGTTATATAAACTATTAAACTGAATTTGGTATAAAATGTCGGTACTCAACCGGTACTACTGAAAAAAACCGGTACCGGTACTGATTTTCCCGATCCCGAATTGTGAAAATACTTGGTAGCGGTACCGGTACCGAATTTGTTCGGTTCGGGGTTTTCGGTACCAGTACCCGGTACCAAATGCTCATCCCTATAGTGCACACCACTCCGATTTTTCAATAACGACAATTAAGTTTCCAATATATCAATCATCGCCTTTTGCAAAATTATGATACTCTTAGGTCCAAATTCTTTTATTTTTGAGCTACCCCTGGATTTTATTTTTATCTGCCACTGCCCATTAACATACCGTACGTTGGGCATGAAAATTACACATCCAAAGTTATTATTGTGCGTCGTATTGTATGTTATGCGTCGTATGGTATGTTGGCTCAACATTTTCACGTGATATTTTTGGAGTCATGTACCTACCTCATGTCATGTACGCTTGCATTCTCACTTAGCCACTTAGGAGAGTGTTAATATAATATAATGTTTAATGTATACTTTCAGGTAAAACACATCAAAAGGAAGGTTAATCAAAATTGGGCCGAAAACGGGAATCACCACCATATTTGTTAAGATCGGAAAAATGTTTTTGTTTTCAAACAATTATTATCCGCCTTTTGAATGCAGTGGCGGAACCAGAACTTTTCAATTAGGGGGTCGTAATAGAATATTTTTTTCGGGAAAACGCATCAATAACCTTCCATTGATGCAGCAACTACTAATTGTAATCAACCCCCCCCCCTTCTTCCAAACAGCTAAAGGCAGTTGTGTAACTACTTTATTTTTAACACGTGAAAAACATTCTTTCAACTTAACACAATAATGAATCTTGTTATTATTTTCATTAGAGTTTAACGAATTTCATGAATTTTTGATATCTTGTTTGGGTTCCTTACCAAAACTATTGTTCTATAGTTGCATTTCAACATAAAAATAATAGAAAATAATGACAAAAAGAATGACATAAAAAATAATCTAATTCAATTTCTTGAATAAAAGTTAAATACGGTAAAACAACCTTACATAATTCAATTTATAACTTTTATTAATTAAATTGGATGCACATAACTTTTATTTATAACTATTAATAATTAAATTAACAAATAAAACCTAAAACAAAACTAAAATAAAAGAAACTTCCTTCAATGGTTGAAAAAGTATGTATGTACACATATTACTTTTTAGAAAAGAGAGATAGCCGCGGCACATAATGTCTTAATTTTTCATTGAATTGTAAAACACCATTAATAAAAATTTAGGTTTTTAAATTTAATTGTATAGTTGGGCCAAGTTATTTTAAAAAGCCCAGTTCAATTCAACTATGTAACCCAATAAATAATTATATCCTACTACAGTATTGCATATCGTCTTCTTCTTTGTAACTTCACCGAACAGCACCGGACCTTTGCCACTACCGCTCGCCACCGTTGGAAAACCCTTTCTTCATCTTTTTTCTCCTTTCTTCTAACTTTAATGCCTTTAGGAGAACAATCTAGAGGGTCAACTATAGAAAAACAAATTATGGAAGAATTTTCTAATGCCTTAGAATTTGGCCGGCCGGAGGGTCAACGGACCCTCCTGTAGTTCCGCCCCTGTTTGAATGTGTATAAGTTCATGTAAAGCTTATTATATGATGAAACTAAGTTGAAGTCACACTTTATGTGACTTCAACATAAAGTAATTGTTATAAACTTTTACCATTAAACCCTATAAATATTTGGTGAGATAAAAATTTCAAATTTTATATATAATATGTTTTACGAGGAGCTAGATATAATTTATCCATCTATACATATTCTGATAAAGTTTTAGTTCGGCTCTTGATCTTGAATGCAAGATTTCTTTGGTATCATTCAATCCCGGCCATGTCACGTTTTAACAAATTGTTATATAAATAAAAAAATAGTAATAAATTAAAGAGATGTATATTATGTTTGGCAAAACAAGCTGGTAGCTGTAGCTGAAAGCTGGTGGCTGATAGCTTGAAGCTGGTAGCTGAAAGATGGTGGTTGGTGACTTGAAGCTGTAGTTATTTAGATACTAGTCAGGTGTCCGCGCTATGCAGCGGAGTACGTGCGCAAACCCGATGACAGTGCGTTCGTAACTCGAAATTGGACGTGTTACACGTGCAAAGCCAGTACGTGAGTAACTGACAGTTGAAAACGCATAACCGGCACCTGAATGCATGTTACATGCATTAAACATGCTTAACCGACATCATGTGTGTAACTCGCGTTTATTACTTGTGCGTTACGTGGTGTTGGGCGCTTACCAAGGTTGGGTAATGCTCGTTACGTGATGTTGGACACGTGTTTATCGGGTATGGTACGTGTAAACAATGTCATCACGGAACTAATGCCGAAAATGTACACAATTTCAAATAAATCGATTTCAAACCAACCCGTTTTGACCCGAAACCCATCTGGACTAGACACCGTTTTAACTCGAAACCCGTTTCGACCCGATACCCTTTTGACATGACCCCTTTCGACCTGAACCGAACCAAATTAACCAGCTTTTGTATTGACATGTTCCGACTCTAATTCATTTTGACCCATGATTCGAACCGCCCGACCTGACCCATTGTCGTTACAAACTGGTAATCACGTAAATGTTAATTTTTATTAAATTAATAAACTTTAGCAATATCATACTCAAATTAAAGAAGATATAATGTTCGTTTTTATAGAATGATTTTCTTAAAAAATTATATTAACGTGTGAAAAAATTATGAACGTTTAAAAGTCGGGGAGGTAGTTTGTTTTAAATAAGGGGTAGGTGTGTAATTATTCTATAAATTAACAAAATTTTATTAAAGTTATAGGACCAAAATTGAAACTATTATGTAAGAAACTAAAGTAACTATACATGTGTGCTATAAAGACAACATTACCCTTAAAATTTCTTAAATCTATGCATAGCATGTTGTACAATAAGCAACAAGTTAGGTACCTCCTAAATTTAAGAGGTCCCTAACTCATGCTTTATATATAGTAGAGATATTTAGATGTTTGGCAGAGTAGTTGGAGTTTTTAACAAATATATAAAATTACTAAAATGGGCATAACTAAAAACAACAATAATAAATGTATTTATTTTAGAAGGTTATTTAAGTAAATTAAAATGTTAAAAGCTTGTATCTCTTTCTAAACGCTACTAGTAGAAGTTTTAAGCTTTAAGTTTTTTCTTCCTGACCTAAAAGCTTAAAGCTCATTGAGCCAAATAGGTTTTTAATTGAGTATGAGTTTTTTTTTAAAAGCTTGAAGCTTGAATCTCTTAAAAACTCTTAAAACTTCCTGCCAAACATGCCCATAGTCAAGCTTTTGTTAAATTACTTAATTAGTAACTAATTTGTTATTAAATAATTAATAAGCACGCGCCGAATAATCGCATAAACTAACTATTTCTTAGCATTTTCCTCAATCAAACTCGTATTATTTTTATTTAAGCAAGTTAAATACAATTTTGAAAAAAAACAACTTATCATGTTTGTTGTAAGGAAGATTCTATATGTTGGTTTGATTGAAAATGAAAAATGTTAGTTTCACATGTCGTTAATTTAAAATGTTAATATTTAAACTAAGATTTCAAGGACTAAAGATCATAAATCCCTCTAGTATATTTTAGAGCATGTTTGGAACTGTGTTTGAAAATAACTTATTGGTTTATTGATGTTTTCAAAAACCCAATAAGCTAAAAAGTAATTACAAAATCATTTTTATTTTGGTATTTTAAAATGGTTAAAAAACAGTTTTTAAAAGCCTCAAATCCTGGTTTTGTAAAATAGCTTATTAAAAACGATAATAAGCCAATAAACAGCTTGCAAACTCAATCTCAAACATGCTCTTATGTGTACATACTTGAAGATTGTATCATTTGTACCCTTGGTCTTCCTTCACCATAAATTAACCCACGATTAATAATCGGACAAAAAATCAAAAACTACGTATTTTTTTAATTTCGTTCATTAGTAAGATTGACATATTTTTCTGTTGATAACATAAGTCTTAGGGAGAAAAATGTCTATATATCGAGATAACGTAGATACGATGCATGTGATTAACAAGATATTATTACGTACTTATGTGGTTTTCAAGTTTGTTAATATTAATTTACTAGCTTTTATCCCCGTATATAACAAACCACAAAATAAATAAAAGGAAAAGTATGGAAATGAAAGGAGAAAATTTCATCCCACATTGGTGAAGGAAAGAAAATGAGAGGCTTCCACCATGGTATAAATAGGAGTGTAAGTACTTGTCCCACATCACTAGATTATAAAACTAGTGAGCTCTTTATAAGAAAGAAAATTCATATGATAATATTCTTATAAGGCATATCACACCCAATGGTCCTAGCGGAGGATGCGGAGCACCCGAACTCGCTAGGGCGAAGTGCTATGGGTGCAATGTGGCGCTTTGATGACGCACTTTGCACGCTTGCATCGCCAAGGGCCGCCTTAGTATTTTTGTGGAAAATTAAGATTTTTAATAATCCTTCATCGCGATACGCGACATGTTTAGATTAGCTCCATTGAGTAGCGCGATGACGTGTAATATTATCAAAAAAAATTGCGGCATAGCGATACGCGATGACCTGTCAAGGTAAACCCATCACGTATCGCGACGTGGAGGTTACACTGACGAGACACGTAGCCTGCCACGTAGCAGGTCTATGGCTGATTAGGCAAAGCTATAAAATTCTCGCGATACGCTACGCCATTTGCCTATGGCCATCGCGTATCGCGACGGGGTCCAAAATCAGCTATAAATAGGGAGTGAACGGGACATTCAAAATTTGCACAAAACCTTTCTTTCTCTCTGAATTCACACACATATAATTATATATTAAAAGTATAATACCCGAGTTATTGTAACGATATCCTATCCGATCGAAAGAAATATACACGAATCCAAAAGCTCTGCCTATTAAGGTAAGACATTGTGTCATCGTGTAAAGTTTCTACTCTCGTGATTATCGTTATGATTATTGGTTTTATACTAACCTAGACATACTACATTATGGTTATCCTATGTGCTTAATACCAAGAGGCGTTCTTTAATTATAAACTTGCAATGTGAGACATTCGAGTTTTTGTACCACTCACATTTGCGTGAGACAATTGTTTTTCCGACACTGTCATGATAATTTCAAAACCTATTAAACTCATGGTAGATAGTCTAAATATTTTCAAATATATTTTTAAAAGTATTTTAATACATTACAGTGATTAAGTCTCTGTAGACTTACGGGATTGTTACTACTGGTATTGTAGGGTTTTGTATACAAGGCTTACCTACTGGGCTATTACACATTACTTATTGGACAAGTGTTAGCCAATAACTAATATGACCACAGTCATTGATACGGTCGAGTGACAAGTATCTTTCGGTAATTTGTAAGCAGACAGATGTAAATACATCTTAATGTTGTAACTGTAAAATGTGTCATTTACAAATGAATGTACTCACCAGTATTTCTTGCTGATCAAATATTTTAAACATGTTTCAGATAACTTGTTAGAGACAAAGGAATGATGCCTGCGGGTTTCCAGCTTAAATAAGTGGCTTGTCACCGGAATAAAGAAACGTGTTTTGTAAATTAGGGTTTATCCCTATAAAAATTATGTTTGTATCAAAATGGGTTAAATTCTCAGTTTATTATAATAACACTCGTGGTGTTTTCATAACTCTAATCATTTTTCCTAACTACGGTTCTGATGAAATTTTTCTGTTGCAAAATAATTTAATAAACACCGATACCACCAATCAATGTTCACGGTTCCCCTCCCGGGGTATAGGGGTCGGGGGCTGTGACACCGTATTACGGGATTGTTTTACATTATTCGTTTCTAATATATATATATTTTTTGGGATTTTAATTTTATATATTGTAAGTAAGTTAATCATTTAGGATATGATGAAAGATTTTCACAAATAAATGAGATATTATAACCCGTTTTAAAAAACTATCTCGGTTTGGTGTATGACCCGCTTATTTTTTTATTATAAAATTGTTTCTTAATTATAAATATGTTTTTTTTAATTATAGGATATTAATTTGTAGTATATCCCTATTTTAGGGAAATTTTTATATCAAATATTTGGTGAGATTAATTTTTAATTTAATGAAATGTTATAACCCGTTTAAGGGTATTTGGGTTTGATGATACTCATACCCGTGAATTTGGATCAAATGCATGAGAAGCCTTAATTTATAAATAAAGCAATCTGGTGGTTTGATAAAAAGTAGGGTGTTTATAAAAAATTATGTTTGTATCAAAATGGGTTAAATTCTCAGTTTATTATAATAACACTCGTGGTGTTTTCATAACTCTGATCATTTTTCCTAACTACGGTTCTGATGAAATTTTTCTGTTGCAAAATAATTTAATAAACACCGATACCACCAATCAATGTTCTCCCCTCCCGGGGTATAGGGGTCGGGGGTTGTGACACCGTATTACGGGATTGTTTTACATTATTCGTTTCTAATATTTATATATTTTTTGGGATTTTAATTTTATTTATTGTAAGTAAGTTAATCATTTAGGATATGATGAAAGAGTTTCACAAATAAATGGGATATTATAACCCGTTTTAAAAACTATCTCGGTTTGGTGAATGGCCCGCTTATTTTTTATTATAAAATTGTTTCTTAATTATAAATATGTTGTTTTGTATTATAGGATATTAATTTGTAGTATATCCCTATTTTAGGGAAATTTTTATATCAAATATTTGGTGAGATTAATTTTTAATTTAATGAAATGTTATAACCCGTTTAAAGGTATTTGGGTTTGATGATACTCATACCCGTGAATTTGGATCAAATGCATGA
>NW_027500955.1:0-82761 GCF_021521415.1 Bidens hawaiensis
AGAAAGTACTACGTATGATACTCTAATCTGTGTCAACCACAAACTGGGTGCTGACTCTGACAATGATGAAGATGTGGATCCAACTCAATATCGCACAATCATAGGTTCTTGAATGTATCTAACGGCTTCTAGACCTGTTGTTATGTTTGCAGTTTGTGTTTGTGCATGTTTTCAGGATAATCCAAAGGAGACACATATGAAAGGAGTGAAGAGGATACTTCGGTATCTCAAAGGAAAACATAAGTTGGGTCTCTAGTATCCAAAGGGAGGTTAACTGGATTTAGTGGCATACACCGATTCCAACTTCGGAGGCTGTAACCAGAATAGGAAGTCGAATACCGGTGGTTGTCAGTTTCTTGGAGGGAGATTGGTGTCGTGGCAATGCAAAAAGCAGACCTTGGTAGCAATATCCACTTGTGAAGCAGAATATATGGCAGCATCAAACTGTTGCTCCAGAGTTTTGTGGATACAACAACAAATGCGAGATTATGGTATGAATTTCACTCATACTCCTATTTGCATTGATAATACTGCTGTTATCTCAGTAACTAACAATCCCGTAAAGCATAGTAAACTAAACATATTGACATTCATCATCATTTTATACGGGATTATGCTGAGATGAAATTAATCGTGCGTGAAAAGGTTGATTCTTTGGATAACTTTACTAATCTTTTTACAAAAGCTTTTGACCGATCTCGTTTTCAAAACCTTATTGAGTTAAATGGGATGATCAATCCCGAGTAACCGTGTCTTGTTTTTTCTTTAAAGAAAAGAAAAAAGAACTTCACTCTCACTTAGAATTATGTTAGTTTTTGTGATTCATGACAAAACGAGGTATACCTTATTCCTTACTTAGCGAGTAAACGATTATTCGGTTAATTCATAGCGAAAAAAAGATAACCAAACGATACTGAATATGACCCGTATATATACCGAAGGGTCATATATGAGTTATATATATATATATATACATATATATTATAGTGGCTAACATATTGATAATTAGGCTCCAGTACGTTTAAAACCATTTAAACGAAAAAGGTTTCGTTTAACGATACGCTATGACGTTAAATGCAATAGTTAACATCAAAACGAGTATTATAGTATCTATCAAGCTGAAAAAGATTAATAAAACACTTATATGACATGTTCTAAGCTATCTGTGAAAATATTTTGGATTTTCACAAAAATGGGCTGAAAAGCACTCATTTTCGCGCTGTATTTCGCACCCGAACTAGTTTTCTTACGAAACACCGAACGCAAACTAAATTTTTGACCTAGATTTACGCGTGGCACAAAAACAGAGGCATTAATGGACTAAAAGGAGGCCTAATGGGCCCCCTCTTTGGACCGGTCGCAAGTAGAGGTGGACCTCCTTGTTTCTAGTTTGTAGTATCTAGTATAATACTTAGATATTTTTTACACAAACATCAACCAAGATCATCTCCAGCTGATTCCTTCATCTAGCAGCCAAAACCTTCATGGTAAGAATCAATTTTCATAAGATTTTTGCTTGATTAACAAAGTTTAAACATGGAAACTTAAGTCTTGATTAGTTTTAAACATGTTTAACCATCCAAAAACCATAAAAATCGCCTAAAATCATGTTTTGAAGTTAAAAATGTTTACAAAGCAGAAACATAAAGATTTTAGACTAAAAACATGGATTAGAACACGAATATGACGTTTTTACGATTCGAAAGTTCGGTTTGAAACCCAAACCGAAAACCTAATTTACAACGATAGACTATGGATGATTTATGCTTGGTTTTGTGTTATATGATATTTAGATACATTGATTTCTTTTACAAGACCCGGAGAGTCGTTAAAATCATCGAAAACTATCGAAAACCGACAAGGTAATTACTGTATTACTCGTTTAGGGGCTGATTGTGCTTCGATTGTGGCATGCTTGTTTTTAGGTTGCTAAAATCTTAGAAGACATTAGGGATCATGTAAATGAGTCCCTTTTCAAATTTGGTAACTGTTTGACAAACGGAGAATATTTGCCGAATTTATTACCGTTTATGGGCGTTTTTTTGGGAAAAATTGTTAAACTTCATGAAAAATTATGATACATGGTTTGGAACTAAGTAATGTTATGTTAAGATAACTAGAAAAGTTTGAGATGATCTGGAGATGTCTAATTAAAGGTTGTGTATTTGCGTCTTTATCGAGTTTTGACAGCCGAAAAATGCACAAAATGGTATTTTGGTCAAAGAATTAGGTTCTAGGAATTTTATTTGGGTTGTGTTATAGTATTATGATCACTTGGAAAAATTATCGGATTTTTGGGAATCGTTTGATATAAACGGGGTATTTATCGGTTAATTATAACATATAAAATTTAATTTAATAAATAGATAGTAAAGTATAAAAACTCTGAAATAATTTTTATAAAATTCTACAGATTTAAATTTATTTTTACAAGAATTATCATAATTTATATATAATTACGTAAATAGTTATGATTATTTGAAGATTTTAAATTATATTTGTTTTAACGAAACCGGCAGTTTTTTGTTTAACACACTGACTGGTATGTCAAAACATCAAAAGTGATCAAATATCGTACTTATGGATGAATTTTATAAGAACGAACTTTTTAAGAAATTTTCGGACAATTCGGGTGAATTGTACGTGTTTTGTATAATCAAACCCCCTAAGAAACGGAAACGAACCATGCGATCAATCCAGATACCGAAACCTTAAAATTCTTACATAAATCAAATGATTTTATCAATCAGTATGTTTACTTAAGTTTATGTGATCTTACCTTTTTCCGAAACACGTAAATGATCAACTTGGCTAGGCTCGGAAAACGGTGAAACTGAGCCATATTTAGTTTTAAACATTTCATAGTGTACAACGTCACAATCTAAAACTACGATCATGTTCTGGGCCTAACAGCTATACCCAGACTAGTTATACAGCCCGACTTAGTTTAAACACTTACTAGTGTTAACCATACTATACCGATTATAGGATACGAGCTATAGTCGAGACAATATACATACTACTCGTGTAACCGATCAAGACTACTCTAAGATGAGTTTCATGACCCCACTTTCTAAGCTGTTTTACGAACTTTTGGGGTGGAAAGCGTGTTTACATATACGTTTATACTTGAAAATTGTGATGATGTGAATCTAAGTACTAACACTTGAAAGTCCTCACAAACACAAGTGATGAACTTCGCACTGGTGACGTGTGGATAGTACTATCGGTTTGACAAAACCAACTGACAGGGCTGGAGGGGTATACCGGAACATGTTAAGAGGGCTGGAGGGGTAACCGTATAGTCGGATTCGTTGCCAATTTGTTTCTGAATCATGCTTTGATGTGGTGGAACACTATGGTTCAAATAAAAGGGCAAGATGTTATAAACCGTATGTCATGGGCCAAACTCAAAACCCTTTTACTATAACATTTTTGCCCAAAAAATGAAATTCAAAGGTTAGAACACGAGTTGTGGAACATGGAAATGACGGGTGCAAACCACGTGGGATATACTAAATGTTTTAACGAACTTTCTCGCTTAGTACCATGGTTAATTACTCCGGAAACTAAACGTATCGAGCGCTATATTTGGGGATTAACCCCTGCTGTTAGGAGTATAGTCAACTCAGTAGCTCACCCAACATTGGAAAGTGTTGTATCTCAGGCTGGTGTAGTTACTTTTGACCTTATAAGAAGCGGAGTGATAAGAATGCCGGGAGAAATATCAAGTTTAAAACGGTCTAATTGTTACCGAATTGTGGGAAATGTAATACTCATCATACGGGTGAATGCAAACCGGTAATATGTCACAAGTGTGGAAGGACTGGACATTATGCCTCCAACTGTAGAACCACCACCAACAATGTAAACCGACCACAACAGGCAAATCAACCACCTCGACCTCAACCAACCCGACCACAACTGAACCAACAAACCCCACCTACCATGAACCTCCGTACCTGCTATGAATGTGGTAGTACGGATCATTTTCGGAGATACTGCCCAAGCTGAATCAGGGTGCAATGAGAAGACAGTACCAAGCACAATCATCAACTTCCAATGCATCTAGGGGACGTGCGTTTGTAATAGGAACGGGTGAAGCGCGTCATGATCCGAACGTGGTCACATGTACATTTTTAGTTTCCGGTCAGTGTGCTTCAGTTTTGTTTGATACGGGTGCTGATAGAAGTTTTGTATCTATTAACTTTTTACCCTTAAAAAATATGCCAGTTAGTGAGCTAAAAAAACCATACACTATAGAACTCGCTAACGGTAAGTCTATACTTGTTAACCGATAGTCCAAAATTGTTCCTTTTTCATAAATGACCACCCGTTTCTTATTTATTTACTTCCGATGGAATTAGGAAGTTTCAATGTTATAGTCGGTATGGATTGGCTATCTATGTATAAAGCTGAAATCGTTTGTAAGGATAAACCTGTTAGGATACCTCTTTCAAATGATGAGGAAATGATCGATCAAGGTGAGAAATACGGTACCATATTGCCTCTCGTATCCCAACTTAAGGCACTAAAGTACTTGCGCCAAGGTTGTACGTTATACTCGGTGAGTGTAACATACAAGGACTCCGATGAAAAACGATTAGAGGACATCCTAGTGGTACATGAATATTCAGATGTATTCCCTGATGAGTTGCCTGGTTTACCACCGACTCGACCAGTCGAATTCCGTATTGACCTAATACCAGGAGTAGCTCTCATAGCTAAAGAACCTTACCAACTGGCACCTTTTGAAATACAAGAACTGTCCAATCAATTGCAATAGTTACTGGATAGGGGTTTTATACGACCTAATTATTCACCATGGGGAGCACTGGTGTTACTTGTGAAAAAGAAACACAGTAGTTTTCGGATGTGTATTGATTACCGGGAATTAAATAAGGTGACTATCATGAATAGATACCCATTACCTCTAATTGATGACTTGTTTGATCAACTTCAAGGAGCAAAGTACTTTTCAAAAATCGATCTCAGATTTGGTTATCATCAAGTAAGAAGTCAAGAGGAAGATATCCCAAAAACAGCCTTTCGAACTCGGTACGGTCACTATGAATTTTTGGTTATGCCGTTTGGATTGACCAACGCACCTGCAGTGTTTATGGATCTCATGAACCGGTTTGCAAACCCTACCTTGACAAATTCATGATATTGTTTATCGATGGCATCTTGATATATTCGAAAAGTAAAGGGGAACACGAGCAACATCTACGGGTAATCTTGGAATTACTGAGGCAAGAAAATTTATACGCCAAATTCTCCAAATGTGATTTCTGGTTATAAGAAGTATAATTTTTAGAACACATTGTGAATCAACAAGGAATCCAAGTAGACCCAAATTACTAAAATTGAGGCTATTAGAAATTGCCAAGTACCTAAATTACTGAAAGAAATTCACCAATTTTTGGGATTAGCCAGGTATTACCGACGGTTTATTGAAAACTTTTCAAGCATTGCCCAACCCTTAACCCTCATAACTCAAAAATATCAAGAGCAAGAAATGGCATTCCAAACGTTAAAACAAGAGTTATGTGAAGCTCCAATATTAAGCCTCCTAAATGGAACTGATGACTTGGTAGTCTATTGTGACACATCTCGTAAAGGTTTAGGATGCGTCTGATGCAACGGAATAAAGAGATAGCATATGCCTCCCGACAATTAAACGTACATGAGAAGAACTATACAACTCATGATTTGGATATGGGAGCAGTTATATTTGAATTTAAAATCTGGAGAAACTACTTGTACGGCACCAAATGTACCATTTATACGGACCACCAAAGCCTACAACACAAATTTGATCAGAAAGAGTTGAACATGAGGCAAAGAACATACGTATAACTGCTAAATGACTATGATTGCGAAATTAAATACCATCCGGGGAAGGCCAATATAGTAGCAGATGCATTAAGTCAGAAGGAACGAATTAAACCCTTAAGAGTACGGGTACTTGAAATGATTTTTAAGAATATCCTTATTGAAATAATTCGCATTGCTCAAGACGAAGCCTAAAAAGAAGATCAATTAGAAAAGGAAGAATTGCACGGGAACGAAAAGAACTTGGAAAAGAAAATTGATGAATATATTACTTCAAAAATCGAGTATGGATTCCGACTCTTCATGATCTTCGAGAATTGATTCTTGATGAAACGCACAAGTCCAAATATTCTATTCACATATGTAAGTAATTTTTTTGTATTTTTAATATTTTTTTATACATATCAAAAATAAAACAGATATAAAGAAAATCATAATACAAACTATACAACTCGGGCTATCTCCCGAGTGATGCATCCAACACGTCTATGCCTCGGTGAATGAGTCAAGGTAGAACACCTCGACTGTCTAATCATATATCGGCTCGCCTATGTAGTGCTTAAACCTATGACCATTCACCTTAAACTTCCCGCTCTGATCCTGTATCTCAATAGTGCCATATGGGAATATCTCAGTGACTGTAAATGGTCCCGACCATAGGGATTTCAACTTTCCCGTGAATAACCTCAACAGGGAGTTATTCAATAAGACCTTATCCTCACACTTGAACTGCTTATTACCCTTCAGCTTTCTATCATGCAGTTCCTTCGTGTGCTCCTTATACTAAATGGTTGTGCATACATATGATCCCGGAGCTCCTCAAACTCATGCAACTGTTGGAAACGATTGCCCTTTGCGGCGGATAAATCAAGATTAACCTTCTGAAGGGCCCATGAAGCACGGTATTCCAACTCAACAGGAAGATGACAGGCCTTCCCATAAATCATCCGAAATGGTGTGGAACCAGTTGGAGTCTTGTAGGCTGTACGGAAATCCCACAAAGCGTCATCTAATTTTTCGGACCAATCCCGACGATTTGAACCAACCGTTTTCTCGAGAATACGTTTGATTCCCCGATTACTCACTTCCACTTGCCCACTAGTCTGTGGGTGGTAGGCGGTTGCAAGCCGATGGGTGACCCCATAGCGCTGCAATGACTTATCCATCTGCGAATTGCAGAAGTGAGTACCTCGATCACTGATCAAGGCTTTCGGGACACCAAAACAAGCAAATAGAATTTTTAGAAAACGAACTACCACTTGGGCATCATTCGTGGGTAGAGCTTTGGCTTCAACCCAATTTGACACGTAATCGACAGCCACGAGTATGTACTTGTTCCTATGCGAAGATGGGAACAGTCCCATGAAATCAATGCCCCACACATCGAAAACCTCACAAACTTGAATAGCATTCTAGGGAATTTCGTTTCACGATGAAATGTTGCCGACACGCTGGCAACAATCACAACTCCAAATAAACACAAGCGCGTCCTTAAAGATAGAAGGCCAGTAAAAACTAGAATCAAATACCTTCTTTGCCGTCGAACTCACAACGTGGTGACCTCCTGTCGGTCCCACATGACAATGGCTTAGAATCTGCCATCCCTCCTTGACATTTACGCACCTCCTAATCAGCTGATCAGCACCGATGCGGAAAAGATTCGGGTCATCCCAGAGGTAAAACTTAATGTCAGCAAAGAATTTCTTCTTTGCTGGTAAGGTATCTTCGGGATGTACCCGTCACCAAGATAGTTCGCGAAGTCAGGGAACCATGGAAAACCTTTCTTCTGTGTCGTAACCAACATTAGACTCTCTGTCGGAAAATGATCGTCAATCCTGACCCCCGAATCTCCTAACTCTGCTCTCTCTAGACGCGAAAAATGATCTGCCGCCATATTCTCGGCCCCCTTTTTATCACGGATCTCAATATCAAACTCTTGGAGCAACAGGATCCATCGGATAAGAAGAGGCTTAGCATCCTGCTTGCTGAAGAGATATCGAATAGCAGCATGATCCGTGTAAACAATCGTCTTGGACAGAACTAGATGGGACCTAAATTTATCGATTGCAAACACCACAGCTAAAAGCTCTTTCTCAGTGGTGGTATAGCTCTCATGTGCACCATTTAAGATCCCGCTTGTGTAATAGATCGGATGGAAGTGTTGATCCTTCCGTTGTCCAAGAACCGCTACGCCTACAAAGTTGCTCGCGTTACACATCAACTCGAATGGTAACGACCAGTCGGGAGCAACCATTATCGGTTCGTTAACGAGTTTGTTTTCAGAAGATCAAATGACTCAATACATTGCTCAGAAAAAACAAATGGAGCATCCTTCTCCAGAAGATTGGTCATGGGTCTCGCGATCTTAGAAAAATCTTTGATGAACCGGCGGTAGAACCCGGCATGACCTAGAAAACTCCGATTGGATCTCACAGAAGTGGGTGGGGGAATATTAGAAATGGTCTCGACCTTTGCACGGTCAACCTCTATCCCCGCACTCGAAATCCGATGCCCTTGAACGATGCCCTCGTGAACCATGAAATGACACTTCTCCAAGTTAAGGACTAGGTTGGTGTCAATGTAGCGGGACATCATCCTCTCAAGATTAGACAAACAATGATCAAAGGAACTCCTAAATACAGAAAAATCATCCATGAACACCTCCATGGAGTCCTCAATTATATAATTGAAAATGGCCACCATACACCTCTGGAATGTGGCTGGAGCGTTACACAGTCTGAACGGCATAAGTTTGTAAGCAAACGTTCCGTAAGGGCAGGTAAAAGTGGTTTTCTCCTGGTCATCGGGAGCTATCGGAACCTGGAAATACCCATAGAAACCATATAAGAAGCAGTAGTACTGCTGACCTGTTAAACACTCTAACATTTGATCAATGAAGGGTAAAGGAAAGTGGTCTTTCCTGGTGGCATCATTTAGTCTGCGATAGTCGATGCAGACTCACCATCCCGTCACAGTCCTAGTGGGAATAAGCTCGTTTCTCTCGTTGGTGACGACATTCATGCCACCCTTTTTAGGAACCACCTGGAATGGACTCACCCAAGCACTGTCAGAAATGGGGAAAATGATCCCCGCATCAAGGAGTTTAATGATCTCCTTCTTCACGACCTCTTGCTTTTTCGGATTAAGCTGCCATTGCGGCTGAATGACAGTTTTGAAATTTCCCCCCATGAGGATTTTATGAGTGCAAAATGAAGGGTTGGTACCCTTAATGTCGATAATCTTCCATTCAATCGCCTCTTTGTGCTCTCGTAGCACCCTCAACAACTTCTCCTTCTCGACCTCCGTCAAAGCAGATGCAATGATAACCGGTAGCTTCCTCTCTTCATCTAAATATGCATACTCAAGGTGGGCGGGCAAATCCTTAAGCTCTAAGGAAGAAGGAGGACTCTCAACAGAAGGTCGGTCCATAGGATCGTCTCGTACGATCTCAGCAGACACGCCAGATTCAGGGATATGCGACTCGGTGTCGTCATCAAATTACTGATTGGTCATGGCAACCATCTAAATCTCTGGAATCTCCCTATCGAGAATCTGGGTGTCAGAGGCAGATCCTCCACAGATTTGAAAAACTCCCCAACATGTTCCATGATGGTATCAATGATGTATAGGGAGTCTTCAGCAGACTTGGGGTGTTTTAGTGACTGTCGAACGTCAAAGGTGACGTTCTCATCCCCAACTCTTAAAATCAACTTACCCTCGCATACGTCGATCAACGCCTGTGCAGTGGCAAGGAATGGTCGGCCCAAGATAAGTGGGACACTATCATTATCGTTCATGTCCAAGATGAAAAGTCCACTGGGAATATGAACTAGTCGACATGAACTAGCATGTTCTCAACCACACCTCCGGGGTATTTCACAGAACGATCAGCAAGTTGGATACTCATATGGGTAGGACGTGGTTCGCCTAGACCCAACTTGCGATACACGGAATACGGCATGAGATTAATACTGGCACCAAGATCCGCCAGCGCATGAACAACCGTATTATCACTCAAGTTGCAGGGAATCGTGAAACTCCTAGGATCGGACATCTTTTATATTAACTTTCTCTGCAAAACTGAAGAGACCTCAGCTAACTTCTCCTTATTCGAAAGAATATCCTTAAGTAATTTTGCATATTTTGGCATTTGCGTGAGTGCCTCAAGGAATGGAATGTTGAGATGAAGCTGTTTCAGAAGATCAATAAATCTGGAGTTTTGCTCCTCTTCTCTATACCTACGAACTCTCCCGGGATATGGAAGTCTAGGTTTGTAGACTCTCGCTGGTGTGCTGGGTAATGGTTGGTTTTCGGCCTGTGCCGTACTTCCTGGGCTTCGCCTCTGAAGCACCTTGGCCGGTGGAGACTCCAACTGAATCTCCTCATCCACCTGCTTCTCTACATCTACTGCAGGCTCCTCAATGACTCTTCCTATCGCCTCCTGACTCACAGGCTCGCTACGTACCCCTGCACCGCTCCTCTTCGTCACAGCCTTCGCGAACGCCTTCGGGTTTTGTTCGGTATTACTTGGAAGTGTCCCTGGCGACCTCTCATTCAGATGACTTGCTATCTCTCCCATATGCCACTCAAGATTTTGAATTGACGCACCCTGATTTCTCATGAATGACTCGTGCTCGCCAAATTTCTCTTGAGTCTCTTTGTGACGGGAGTCCTCTCGAGTCATAAGTTGCGACAGCATCTGTGTCTGTTGTGCCATCATCTTCTCTAACGTGGGCTTCTGCTCCCCCCTACTCGCTCCCTCACCGGAATCCTGGAATAAACTTTGCCGCTGCTGGAAGCCAGACAGATTTCCGTTTCTCCAGTTGGAATTTTGGTTACCTCTCCAACCCGATTTATAAGAATTGAAAGAATTTTGATTTCGGTTTTGATTACCGACAAAGTCTACAGCCTCCTCCTGGAAACCTACGGGGCACTGAACGGTTCATGCCCTCCCACTACAGATCTCGCACAACTTACTCTTCACCTGCAAGTCCTTCACAATCTTTGCCAACACTTCAACCTGTGTCGCAAGTGCGGTTCTCGTGTCCACCGGATGCATGCAGCGTGATAGGGAATCAACGGTCTTGGTTCTCTTAGTCTACAGATCTCGCACAACTTACTCTTCACCTGCAAGTCCTTCACAATCTTTGCCGACACTTCAACCTGTGTCGCAAGTGCGGTTCTCGTGTCCACCGGATGCATGCCGCATGATAGGGAATCAACGGTCTTGGTGCTCTTAGCGGGTGGTCGATGGTATCCACTCATGGCTAAACCGTTTAACAAGGCAATGCACTCATCGGTATCATTTGTCATCAATAAGTTGCCTCCTACAGCAGTGTCGAGCATAATCTGAGTCGCGTACGTCACTCCGTTATAGAACTTTTCAACAACTGCCCAGTCCTGCAGGCTGTGGTTCGGGCATAAAGCGAGTAAATTTTTGAGTCTCTCTCACGCCTCGTAGAAGCTCTCATTGTCCTCCATCAGAAAAGAATGAATCTGGTTATCCAAACGAGCGGCCTTAGCCGGAGGATCATATTTCTCAAGAAACTGGGTCTGGATTGCAGCCCAAGTAGCTATGGATCCCTGTGGGAGGGACTCAAGCCACAGACTCGCATGATCAACGAGTGAGAATGGAAAAACGCGGAGTTTGATGGTTTCTTCGGATACGTCGGCAAGATGAAAAGTGTCGCAAATACGTGTAATGCGAGTGAGATGAGAATGCGGGTTCTCGTGGTGCAACCCATGAAATTGAGCATAGATGATGTTCAGAATGTTCGATGGAATCTGCCAGTTTGTCAGAACTGCGATGGCTGGTGGAGCAATGCTGGATATTGCGCCCGCATCGATCGGATGTGCCAGGTCTGCAATTTTCCTCCTCGGTGGTGGAATTGCATCGCCCATAATCCTATCCCTAATGACGAATTCAGAAAAAGTAGGAGAAAAGGATGTATTACCGACGAACGTAGAAGAAATAAATAAACGAAACTAGAATTAGCTAAACTATTTAAACAAAGAAAAAGAAAAACAAAACAAGTAGCAAATAAGGTAAGTCCTAACTCGAGTCGTTCTCAATACGCCTCTAACCGTGTCCGCGGCAGCGACGCCAAAACTTGATGTGTGTCTAATGATGCTATTTCTAATTAACTCACAACTAAGCTTTAAATTTATAAAACAAGACTTCTAAGGAAACCACACAAAACCGGCAAGTGTACCGATCACTAACAGTATAGAACTAAGGAAGTCCGAGTATCGAACACAAGGACACGTGAAAACGTTTTTAATAC
This sequence comes from Bidens hawaiensis, assembly GCF_021521415.1. Lineage (NCBI taxonomy): Eukaryota > Viridiplantae > Streptophyta > Magnoliopsida > Asterales > Asteraceae > Bidens > Bidens hawaiensis. The sequence goes on from NW_027500955.1 coordinate 12,120, forward strand.
TTAACCCTAACCAAGGCTCACCTAAGAATATTTAAATGATTTTTAATAATTAACTACTTGGCCTAACTTTAACTATATTAATTAACTAAACTTAACTTAACTTAACTAAACACTTGATTAACCTAAAGACTTAAATGCAATTGGAGAAAATGTCTCCCTAGGTAAGAATCCTATTGAAGTTATAATAAGCTAATGGATTGAAGAATATCACGACACCGGTATCTAAGGATGACACAACTAAGGTTCACTCAAGAAAGCTAGATCACCTCCCGGTCTCACTAAAAAACCCTAACTTACACTCAGTTGATTTTAAGAACATGATATTCCGGGTTTTGGTCAAGAACAGAAATTCAAGATGATAGTGTAAGTGTTGATTATGAGTGGGAAGAACAACCTAGGTTGAAGGAAGAATGTGTTAATTGGTTTGTTAAGACAAAGAAACCAGAGGCGCCTCCGATGTTCAAAAGGAGTTATAATATCAAAGGGTATAATGAATCAAAGAAAGGTATCATTTGTTGGCTTTATGATGATCAGCCTAAAGTGTTTGTGGTTAAGAGATAAGATGGCATTAAGTATTTTGCAAAGAAGCTGAGATCGTTCAACACGTTGCCCGAGTGTGAGGTAATGGATTTGGCTCGTTTGAAATTGATTAACAGGAGTGGGGATATATATGCTGGTTGGATTGGAAAGATAGTGTGGAATGAAATAGTCAAGCAGAAGAAGTTCGAGTTGTTGAAGCACGGAAGGGAAAGTTGATTGAGGTTGCTAAAAGGGGGATGAGAGAAGGTGGCAAACTGTGGATGATTATGAAGTATAAGCCCATTCTATGTCTGACAGATATTCCGATGAAGATTATGCCTCAGGATGTGCTGAGAGACTTGAAATGGTGGTATGTTGATTGCTAGACCGCTGAAGCTGTGATGGAAGATCAAGATGAACAGGAGATCTTAAGGGTGTATGATTCTATGCACCTGGTTAACTTGTCTCAAGCTGATTTACAGGTACTAAATGAAAAGATCTTTTATATTCCTGCTTAGAAAAATGAAGCTAAGAAGTATCAAAGGGTGGTCTCAGTTTGTGTGAGACAAGGTGTGCATGCCTGAAGATCGTTGCTACAAATTTTGGATTACGACACAAGACGAAGCTATAAGAGAGATGAAGCTACTGCCAATGGGGAGTCTGTTGGTGTAGTGTGTCAGTAGTTCATTAATCTATAGTTCATCATGTCTGTAATCAGTATATTGTCAGTTACGTTTTGGTGAACTTAATGTTTAGTGTTTGGTAATGGGCGAAGTTAGCCAAGCGGAGAAGTTAGGGGCAACTTCGCCAAGCATGTTTGGCGAAGTTTTCGCAGGTTATATAAACCTAACTTCAGCTGTGATTTTGTAAGGCTTTGGTTCATAACTTTGTGCAGCCTTTTGCTTATTGGCTAAGAGCTCTGAGTAGCTAATACGATTAAGTGTTTGCTTTAGGTGTTTGTTCTTCTACGTGTTTGTTTCGTTACTTGGTTAATACACTCGTAATCGTATACTTAGGGGATTCCACACCCTCCGTGTATGAGACACTCCTGTGTAGATGTGTCTGGTTACCTACACCTCTTGGTCGAGCTCCCCCTATTCATATAAAGTTTTAGTAATCTGATACTCCTCCAGTAGTTCTTCTTGTTGTTCACACTCCAGCTCAGTCAAGGATTTTGCAGTCCTTTCTCTTTCCATCATCACATTCAATGTAACAACATGCCTTTTGGTAGCTTGTTCAGGAGTTTTATCCACATTTAAGAGGTTATCAACAGATTTTTCATTCTTATTGTTCAAGGGCTGCATTTGCTCTTCATTTTCTGCAATTGATTTTCCCTTTGATTTCCTCCTTTCTTCATTTGTTTACCTCTACATTTCTAGTTCACTGGGAAAATTATCAATCTCATCCATCAAATCCTCCATCTCTACATCCACAATTTTATCAACATGTTCATCTTTTATCACAATTTCCTCTGTATCTCCATCTTCATCAACTATCACATCAGTTTGTTGCTTAGTGGCTATAGCATCAATTGATATAGCTTTAGTAAGAGTTCTGTTTCATTTCCAGCCACATTTTCATTATTTACATCATCCTTCTCAACCATCACCTCTGCAACTTCCTTTTTTACAATCACATTGGCAACATCATAATTTTGTGCTCCACCATCCGACTCATCTGCATCATAATCACACTCATCAATCCTCCTCTCCTTACTATCATCATCAGAATTTCCACCATACGTATCACATAGATTTTTCAATATGTCCTCCTCCACCACATTAGTATCCTCCTTCACCTCATTGACCACAGGTGTATTCTCCCCCTGTTTTGGTACAACTGAGGTCTTTTCAACCTCAGCCTCCATGGTTTGAATCATATGTTGTGCCTGTGCCAACATGGATTTTAAATCAGCATTCTTCATTTTCCACTCATCATTTTTCCTTCTTAAATCATCATTCTCAATCACCACATCCGTATATATGCTAAATAAATGAGCACCTGGGGAAGGTGATCTGGGAGTAGTATTTGAAAATGAATCTAAAATGGTTGTTTGGGGTTGAATGGGTTCATTGGGTGGTCTTTCAATGATGCTTGTGCTAGTGGAGAGTAATGGGTTGACAATTTGGATTATTGGTGTAAAGGTATGGGTAATTTCAAAGGTTGGAATGTGGGGTTGGTAAGTGGTAAGTGTTTGGGTTGGCGATTGGTAAAGTGTAGTTGGCAGGTTTATTTGATGAGAAGGAACATGTTGTGGAATACATGGTTCATGGATGGTTTGATCTTGGGTTTGTACTTGGCTTTGGGTTTAGGTTAATGGTTGATTTAGGATTTGGGTTTAAGGTGGGGTTTGGGTTTGGGTAATGATTGGGGATTGGGTAGGGATTTGAGGTTGGGTAAGTGGTGATGTTGGTGGGGATGGTATGTAAGGTTCAGGATCATGGTGTTGTGGTGAAGTATAGCAAGATTGAATAAGGGATATGGCACCCGGGCCCTACAAAAGATAAAGAAGAAAAAACAACAGGAAACTCACAATTGCATAAGAGAACATAGAAACTTTAGCTGCATGAATCGTGAGCCTCCGATCGCCCCAGGTGTTAGGTGGAGTCTTTCCCACATTCGAAACCATCAAACTGTGCAACTGAAGACTGGAAGGCTATGATTGAGACAACCGGGTTCGTATTGAACTAAAAGACTCCGCGCATCCGGTCTCGGCATGAGCTGCCAAGCTGACAAGCGACGATCTGCGACGGGAAGACGGGAGAGTTGAGATGGAAACTAGGTGTTCAGTGAACCCTGTTTCAGTCTCAAACTCTCCCTTCCTAGAGCTGCTTTAGAGCGAAGAGGCCCTCGGCCATGTGTCTTCCAACCCATGGCCGGGTCTTTACGCGCGTATGCGCATGTACGCACACAACCTTAGACCGATTCTAATACCACTGTAGGCTCTTAAAACGCATGTAAAGGCACCTTTATGAGTGTTTATACATATCTATTAAATACATCAGTTTTCTTAATACAGTACTTGATTTCAACCCCATAAAACACTAACAGCAATAGCAACAAGAAAACTAGCGTCAGGAAAGCAATCCAAGCACTAACCACAGGAACAATCAAAACACTAGCTAGCTGACAACAACACCAGTATTATCGATCGGGATACCCTATCCGGGCAGTATAAACACTCATAGAGGTGCCTTTACATGCGTTTTAAGAGCCTGCAGTGGTCTTAGAATCTGTCTAGGATTGTGCGCGCACACGTCGTGCGCACGTGTGCATGTGCGTGGGCGTGTGCGTACATGTGTGTGCGTACATGCGCATACGCGCGTAAAGACCCGGCCATGGTTTTGAAGACACATGGCGAAGGGCCTCTTCGCTCTAAAGCAGCTTTAGGAAGAGAGAGTTTGAAAGGGAAACAGGGTTCACTGAACACCTAGTTTCCATTTCAACTCTCCCGTCGCAGATCGTCTCTTGTCGGCTTGGCAGCTCACGCCGAGACCGGATGCGCGAAGACTTTTAGTTCAATACGCACCCGGTTGCGAGCTAGCTTTTACTTAAGCCTAGCAAGGTATTGCCTTCCGGGCGAGGTAATCTTCTTGAATTATTCTTTAGTTTCAATCCGAGAAGGGGTCACTATGTCTAGCAAAATTGTTCTTCAAAGCCAGGCAAGGTTTGCTTCCCAACAAGCTCTTGGCTAATCCAAGCTTTTGAAGCGAAAATATTTTGTAAAATCTAGCAAGGTTATTCATTAATAAAAAGTGGTCCGAGTATGTTTGAAGAAGGTTGATAAAGAATTATCTTAAGGACGTTGTCGGACAAGGTTCAACTCCGAGCAAGCTACAGTGCTACCAGCACAAGTCTACAGTGTTACAAGCACACTTGTGTTTGCTCAATAAGTTATTCACTAACAAGAGTTGAAGGGATCTCTGAAATACAACTTTTCTCGTTGGACCATGTCGGGCAAAGTTCGCTATGGTCAAGAATATTGAAGTCTGCTAGATGAATATTTTCTCCAAAAATATTCTAAGTAAAGTCTACCCGGAGAACTGTTCCCCAGCACACTTTGGTTACCAAGTCTGCTCGAAGAAGACTAAAGCTCCAAGGCTTACCCGAAGACCTGTTTTACACTTAGAACCTTTTGTAATTTGATTTACTGAATATGTATAATTAATTAGGGTTTTTAGAAGGAATGACAGCTGTCAGGCAGGCCTATAAAAGGAATAATTAGGGCACGCCCGAAAAAAGAGACGAGAGATACGATTGAGACAGCCGATATTATTCCTGACTTAAATATTGATGGCCGTTTTTTAATACGTACTTAAAAAAACATTCCCTATTTGTAACCCTGATTGATTACTGTTTGTATTAATATTTCTATAAACGAAAATCTTTTAAGTAACAGTTTGTGTTTGTTTACTTTAGTATTTCCAAGATATATATATTGTGTTAGTGATTCCGCTGTTAACACGATATTATTCTCACCCTAAATAGCATGTCGTTATCCTGTCTTATCAACACCTCACGGTGATTGTTGTTATTCGGGACCGACAAGTGGTGTTAGAGCTGTGGTCATACTATCTGGGTATAGAATCATTGCTTGTTGCTGAAGATTTAAATATGAAGAGTGACGTCAACTGAAGCAATGTTTCATTGAAACGTGATGTCAGCAACTCTGTTTTTCTTCCATATCTACAACTTTTTGGAAAAATTCATCAAGTGGAAGGTGCTCTTTGAAGCTGTTGTTTGTTATAATGATGTTGAAATGTGGACCTCTATAAAAAATGGACCTTATACACCTGATAGAACAAACAAAACTCTTGCAGTTGATGCACGAATGAAAAATGTCGATGATAGAGCACTGGCCATGATAAACCTAGGTTTGTCTTGGGAGATCCTCACCAAAGTTTCTCACCATCAGACTGCAAAGACCATGTAGGATTCCATACTTGAAATGTTGAATGCAACTCAGAACTGAAGAACATCAAGGAGAGACTGAAGCAGCAACTTGATAGGTTCAAATACAAAAATGGTGAGAGACTCAAACCTGTGCTGGAGAGATTCTTGGCTATTGTGAATGAGATAAGAACAACTGATTATGTTGTGTCTGACTCTGACTTGAATACAAAGCTGTTGTCATCATTGTCAAAGGAAAGGTACACTTCAAGAAAGTTTATAAGGCAGACACCAAATTATGACACATTGAAACTTGATGATGTGATTTGCTTTCTACAAGCTGCTGAAATTGAAAAGATAAAGAATGAAATGATCAGGGAAGACAAGCCTTGCTTCCAAGTATCAAATGCTCTTATTGCTCCTATGGGTAATTTTTCAACCATGAACCAACAGCAAATCCCAATCATTGAAGAACCGAGTGAGCATGGTGGTGAAACACCAAGAGGATTTGTTGCTGGGAGCTCAAGTAATCAAGGAAGTCAGTCAAGGTTTAATGTTCAGCTCAATGATGATGACTCTGCCTCAATGGCAAGTGGACATGCACCTTTTTTTGGTGGAAGTGGAACTCAAGGAAATGAGTACCAAGCATTGATTACAATGTTCACATATTCATATAATGCATTCGTTGCCAATAACATGATCCATACTAGTGTTGTTCAAGATGATCTTGAGCAAATTGATGCTGATGATATGGAGGACATGGACATGAAGTGGCAGGCAGCCATGTTGGCTTTGAGAAGTAAGAGGTTGTACAACAGGACTGGTAGATCTCTTGTATCAGGTCCAAATGAGAGAATCGGGTTTGACAAGTCAAAAGCCATTTACTATAACTATCAACAACCTGGACATTTTTCCAGAGAATGCAACTTTCCTATACAGCTCAATAACAATCAAGGTTAACAATCAGCAATTTCAAAACCAATATCAACAAGGCCAGTCAAGAACATACAACAACAACTACAACAATAACCCTAATTTCAACAGCAACTACCAACAGAACAATCAACAAGTTGTCCCACAAAACCAAAACTACCAGAGAAATACCAATAAAAACCCTCCACATGCTCCCAACAACACCAACAGAAACAACACCAATAAGCCTAGAAATCAAGAAAATGTTGCACTGGCTGCTAACAAACAAGATGGTGATTTTGACTGGAGAAATCATGAGGATGACAGAAGCAAAGAAAATGTGGCATTGATGGCTCAGACAGAGAATGAAGCATCTTCCTCATCTTCAACATAGGTGCATTCAATCTCAACACTTGAATTACTTGAAATCATTAAATCTCTTAAGTTGAAGATAGGAAAACTTGAAAGTGAATGCTTAAGAAAGAAGAGCATGATTAATGTATATGAATCAAGTAATCTTGCATATGAAGATAGAATCAAGAGTCTAGAAGATGACTGTGTGGATAGCTACAGAATACAGTCAAGGTATGTGAGAGATATTGAAGGGTTGAAAAGAATGGTGTTTGAGGAGAAGGTGAAGTATACCACACTTCAGGTGAAAAACGAATTCAAAAAAAACCTACTCTCAACTGGAAACATTTGTGGATGTCTGAATAAGATAAAAGAGGAAGATAAGTATAAAGTTGTGCCTCCACCATCCAATGACAATTACTCTTTGAAGGTTGACAAGGAGAAAAGGGAGCCATACCTTAATCAACTTAGAGATGACTTTCAAGACAAAGAGGAATTTATTGACAACTATAAGATGATTGAAGTGAGTGAAGATGGAGAGTTTGTTTTGAAAGAAGATGTGAAAGATGAGAAGTCAGTTGGAATTCCATTCTCTGAGGATGACTTGGATGATGAGAGTTTGAATGTGGATGATTTAAATTATACAAGTGATGATATTTCAATTGATGAATGTATCAAGAACAAAAGAAATTCAAAACCAAACTCAATTGATCAACTTCCATTGTTACCACCTGCTACACCAAAAAGGAAAAGACATTATGAGAAAATGAGAAGATAACATGTGTTATTTGACATATGTGAAGGTTCAAAAATGTCTAAGGTTTCTTAAAATGCTGGAAAGCCACCGAGCAAGGAAGGTTTAAGAAAGATCAAGAACAATAAGAGAAAGAAGCCGAAGGAAACTCTTTCAAATGATGAATTTATTCCAGTGTACCTGTTTTCTCTGGTCAAGAATTATTTGATATTGGTGAGGTTGAAACAGTTGAGGAATATGAGAGAAGACATACTAGGTACAAAGGAAGTTTGGATGAGGTTCCAATCAAGATGGAGAAAATAAAATTTGTGAAAGGCAAAGTTGAAAGAAAAGATATCAACATTGAAGATTTTGTGTCCTTTTCCATTGATTTTAATGGACTCAAAATTCATAAGACAATTAGCATTGAACCTCCTAGACCAAGTGAAAGGTTCAAGAAAGGAGTATCACTTGAAAGTTTCAAAGGAAAAGTATGGTGCAAGAAATGTGATGAGTATGGTCACCACACAGATTCCTGCCATGAAAGGTTTACATACAAACCGGTTTTTGTTCCAAATGAAACCAAGTTTGGGCAAGATTTTGGTATGTACAAGAAGAAGTGTGAGGAAGTAAAAGAAAAAGGTGAAAGTTCAAAAGCTATGCAGAATGAAAAAGTTAATGCGGTAGTTGAAGAAAAATTTAAAAGGACTATAGTACAACAAGTAAAAATAAACAATTCCCAAAATAAATCTGATGTAGTCGTGAAGAAGAATACTCAACCCATCAGAATTGTTCCAAGGGGTGATACAAGATCAGTAAAGTCTGATGATTCTTAAAACTCACCAAGAAATGGAAAGAAATATGTTAAGGGCTTGTTCTCTAAGAAAAAGTCAATAGAACTAAATGTTGATTAGAAGTTTCTTAAGAGACGTGGATTTGAATCCCATGGTTTGTTATGGAAGCCAAGGTGTGTTGATCAAGTCTATAGTAGAAAATATGTGAGAAATGAATCAAATGAAAATGATTTTGTGGTGCAAGAATGCAAAAGCATAATTCCTTATGTGAAAATTCCAAGCCCAACTGATAGTGGCTATGAAACAGATGAATCTGATGTTTGTGAAGTAGTTTATGAATATCCTAAGCCTATTCCAAACTCTAATGCAACACTTGTCAATGTCACAGATGATTTGCAAGTTGATTCAGCTTGCATTTCCTTGCCAAACTAATCATTTGCTTTGATATGTGCAGGAACAGTCCACACCAGTAAATGAAGTATCGTAAACGAACAGTGGATGTTCCAGGCACATGACATGTGACAAGAGATCACTGGTGAACTATGAAAAGAAGTTTGAAGGCCCAGTTGCATTTGGGAGTGATGAAAATAGAGAAAAAATTGTTGGGAAAGGCATAATAACCAATGGCAAAGTGCCATTTGACAATGTGTTTTATGTGGAAGGACTACAATATAACCTTTTGAGCATCTCTCAAATGTGTGATAAAGTTCATAAGGTTGGTTTTGATGATTCACACTGTTTCACCCTCAAACCTGAATTTGAAATCCCTCCTGATATGATTATGATGATGTCTCCAAGGAATGGCAATTTGTATCAACTGAATATGAAAAATGTTGTTTCTAGAGGAGGTACCTGTTTTGTATCCAAAGCCACTGAACAGGATCTAAATTGTGGCATAGAAAGCTTTGTCATGTAAATCTAAAGAACATGAACAAACACTGTGAAGGGTGAGCATGTAATTGGTTTACCTACAAGAGAGTTCAAACATGAAGAAAACCGCATTTCTTGTCAGAAGGGTAAGCAACACAAGTCATCTCACAAAAAAAAACTCAATTGATCAAGTTCTTGAAATGCTTCATATGGATCTTTTTGGTCCTATAACTGTAACAAGCAGTGATACAAATCTTGAATCTTCTATAACCACTGATGTGACTGTCCACATGAAAATCAAGCTTGAAATCACATGAAAATAGATCTTTAACTTGAGGGTTTTGGTTGCTAGAGAAAGATATTCAGCTGATCTTGATCTTGTTTGATGTTCAAATGAAAATATCTAAGTAGTTTAATATATACATAATGCTAGAAACAAGGGGGGTGTCCCACCCTTTTGCGGCCGCAAGTAAGGGGGTCCTTTAGGCCTCCCTTTAGCCCATTAGTGCCTCGTTTTGCATGCCAAAGTTCGGTCTAGGTCGAAAATTTAATTCGGGTTTGGTTTTTCGCAAGAAAAAAAATTATTGAGTGCGAGAAATAGCGCGAAAACGAGTGTTTTTCAGCCCATTTTTGTAAAATAAGAAAAGCATACTGACTCGTTGTAAAAATCCAAAATATTTTCACATAATGCTTAGAACATGTTATATAAGTGTTTATAAATATTTTTCGGTTTGACGGATGCTACAATGCTCGTTTTGATGTTAACGATTGCGTTTAAACTCATAGCGTATCAATAAACGAAACCTTTTTCGTTTAAATGGGTTTAAACGTACTGAGGCCTAATTATCAATATGTTAGCCTCTATAACATATTTATGACTCATATATGACCCCTCATTATATATATATATATATATATACGGGTCTTAGTCAGTATCAGTCGGTTACTCGTTTAATCGGTACGAATTAACCGATTTATCGTTTACTCGCTACGTAGTGAATAAAGTATATCTCGTTTTGTCATGAATGTCACATTAACAACCTTCAAAGGGTTTATTCTGATTGGTTGTTTCATTTTTGGAATCTGCTTCTCTTCAACAAAAGTGTTCTCTTTCTTGACAACAATTTCAGTTTTCTTGATTACTTTATTTCTTCTGTCAGTTTCAACAGATGATTTCTTTCCTTTTCCCAAGTACTCATCATATTACTACTTGTTCAAGCCAAAGTATTGTCCAAACATGGTAGTATCTGGAACATGAAATGATTTGAATGTAAATATTTCATGACATGAATCAGTATGATGTCCATACACATCATAGTGCTTACACCAAACCTTATCTTTAAAACTCTTACTTGTTTTCCCTTTTTTGGACCTTTCACTTCGCCTTAAGGGTTCAATTCCAATGGTCCTTTGAAACTTGAGCCCATCAAAGTCCATTTAGAAAGACACAAATTCCTTAATCTTGACTTCTTGTCTTTCAACCGAACTTTTGAGACAGACTATTTTCTCCAAATCGGGTGGTACATCTTTTGCGTTATCTTTGAATCTTGATTACCTTTTTTCATACTTTTCCACAGTCTCTACCTCTCCAACATCAAATAGTTCTTGATTTGAGAAAACAGGGTAAACGGGAATAAACTGATAACTATCAAAAGTGTTTTCAGTCTTTTTCTTGTGCTTAACTGTTTTCACCTAAAATGCTTTTTTTCTTGGATGTCAACTGCATTATACTTACCCTTTGATCCACCACATATGTCAAATAACACATGTTCCCTTCTCATCTGTTCATGATGTTTTTTCATCTTGGGTGTGATCTTTGGTAACATTGAAATTTTGCTTGGAGGTCTTGACTTGCCTTTACCTTTGACCTTTGAAACACTTTCAATTGAGAATTGATCACTTGAGTCACTCAAGTCATCTATGTTTAAACAATCTTCATCAAAGTCATCTCCAGAGACTTGAATACCAACAGAAGTTTAACCATTCTTCTCTTTTTTCAACACAAACTCACCTTTATCACTTACTTCAACCCTTTTATAATTTTCAATAAACTCGTTATTATCCTTGAACACCTCTCTAAATTGATCAAGATATGCCTCTCTCTTCACGTTGTCAACCTTCAATGAAAAATTGTCGTTGAAAGGTGAGGGTCAATCTTGTATTTGTCATATTCCTTGATCTTGTTGAGTTTACCACAAATGTTTCATAATAATACTAGATTTTTCAGGCAATCATTCTCAACCGTAAGAGGAGTGTTCTTCGATTTCACATCCAGTAACATCTTCTTCAGCCCTTCAACTTTAGTGATATATCTTTATTGGACCATGTCTATCTATAAAATCTTCTTCCAAACTCTTATTCTGTCTTCATAGGTTAGGTCACTTGCTTCATATACATTTACCATGCTTTGTTTATTGAAGCATTCTTTTTGTACCTTACTCACTATCATTCTCAAGGATTCATTTAATTCAAGTAATTCAAGCTTGGAAAGATCTGAATGTACCTGAGATGAAGAAGATTCATCTTCATTCTCCATTTTTTCCATGAATGCAACATGTGCTTTCTCTATTTCACTTGCATGATTGCTCCAGTCAAAATTTCCTTCTTGTTTAGCTGCAAGTGCAACATTTACTTGGTTTCAGGGCTGGTTGGTGTTGTTTTTGTTGGGGTTTATAGTATCTTGTGGAGGGTTTTGATTGGTTTTTTGAAAATTCTGGTTTTGGGGAACAACTTGTTGGTGATTCTGCTGCTATTGGTTGTTGTAGTTGTTGAAATTTCTTTGTTGGCCTTGGTTCTGGTTCTGGTGTGGATACTAGTTTCTTGGTGGAGCAAACTGATTGTTTTGAAATTTTCTTGGTTGATTGCATTCCCTAGAAAAGTTTTCTGCAACTGATAGTTGTAGCAAATTGCCTTTGATTTATCAAATCCAATCCTGTCATTAGGAACAGACACATGGGATCTTCCTGTTCTGTTGAACAATCTTTTTCTTCTCAAGGCTAGCATTCCAACTTGCCATTTCAAGTCCGTGTCTTCAAAGTCATCTGCATCAATTTGCTCGAAATCTTCTTGGACCACACTGGTGTTAATCAAGTTTTTTTGCCACAAAAGCATTATATTACTCTGTAAACATTGAAAACAAGGCTTGATATTCACTTCTGTGATTGCCACGTCCACCACCAATAGGAGCATGTCCATTGGACATAGAAGCAGTATCATGATCATCAATCAACTGGACATTGAACCTTGATTGTCCACTTTGATTGTTCATGTTTCCAACAACAAAACTTCTTGGTGTGTCACCCCCATAATCACTTAGTTCTTCAATAATAGGCACCTGTTGTAGATTCTTGGTAGACAGATTACCCATTGTTGCTATGAGAGGATTTGTCACCTGGAAACTTGGTTTATCTTGTTTTATCATATTATTTTCAATCATTTAATGGTCTGTTGATTGAAAAAAAACAAATCACATCATCAAGCTTCAGCTGAGGGAAATTGGCCTTCTTTTAGATAAATTTGCTTGATGTGTACCATTCACCAGAGAGAGATGACAATAGCTTCTTTGTAATGTCATAGTCAGTGATTGCCAAATCAGTCGTCCTGATTTCTTTGTCATGTCATAGTCATTAGCAATTGTCACAAATCTTTGTAGCATAGATCTTAGCTTCTCTCCATCTTTGAACTTCAAACGATCAAGGTCAGACTTCAAACGATCATACTTTATGTTCTTCAGTTCAGTGTTTCCTTCAAACATCTCAATAAGAGCATCCCGCAAAGCTTTGGTTGTGGTGTGATGAGCCACACTAGTTAGGCTCTCCCATGATAAACTCAACTTGATCATTCTCAGGGCTCTAGCATCCTTCTTTTTCTTTCTTTCCTCAACAGTAGGATTTCTCCCTGTACCATCTGGCACAAAGGGTGCATTCTTGATGGAGTTTCACATCTCTACATCTTTGTAGCAAACAACTGCTTTGAATAGCACTTTCCATTATATGTAGTTCTTCTGACAATACAATCTGGCTATATTATTAGTAGACACCTCTTGCTCTTCAATGGACATCTTTTTGGTATTTTTGAAGTATTTTAGAAATAAAGAAAAACTTAATAAACTTGAACAAAATCCTTAAACTCTTGTGAAAAATAATCAGTTTTGTGGTCAAAAACCTTAGATCTGATATGTCTGAATGGATTAAAGCAAGATTTATAATATAGAAACAAACTTAAAGAAATATCTGAGTATAAGAACACTTTTAAATCTCACAAATATTGTAGATTTGGAAAAATGAAGAATAGGACAGCTGACGTTATAAATCAATGGAACAGTTGTCAGCTGTAACGATTCCGACGAAACCAGGGATACCCTAACCGGTAGACGATAGTTACGTCATATTTTATGTCGGGTACATGAGTTACCATGGTAATTATACGAGAATACATGGTTCACTGTACTGATTGTACGTGAATATATAATTCATCGTATTGAATATGCGATTAATCGATCGATAGTTATTGAAACCCGAACGAATCGAGGGTTCAACTATAGACGAGATATATGATATTTAGTGATGTTGCGAAGTATTAAAGCTTCGGGATAAGTGGATTAAAGCACAGAAAAAGGATTTCGATTTAATAGTACGTCGGTGTGTTAAACGAAACCTTTAATACCAAACCGAGCAAGAGATGATCGATCAAGCCGAAAAATATGCGCGATAAATAATGATATGATGTTTTAAGTTAATAAATGTCATGGTTTAAGTTTTTAAAGTTTTTAAATCGGTTTTATATAAATTTCATTTTTAAGCCGAAAAACGACCGTTTTAGCCTCGTTTTAAGCCGAATTAAACATTTAACCGAAAAACGAACTGAACCAGATTATCCAAAACATTATCCGGATATCCGATATCCAAATGAGTGGCCAAGAATGAAGAGGTGGGTCCCACCCCACCCCCACATAATTCCGATCGGATGGGGGGGAAACCCCTTATCCTTTATTTTCTTTTTTCCAAACAAGCATTCAACAATCCATGAATCCTCTCAAGATCATGATCCAAAACCGAGAGTTTTTAGCAAGAAAACAAGGTAAAGAATCGAGTTAATCACGTTTCCATCTTCGTTTCTTGAGTTGGTTTGTAAGAAAATGAGGTTTCAAAGATGAAAACCGATTCTTGCATGATCAAGTGATGTATACGGGTTATACAAGGGATCTTGGTCCAAGAAAGAAGTTAAACGAACCAAAAACGAATTTTTACGGTTTAAATCTTTGTTTTTGAATCATAATCGAAACTATAGTGTAAGAGGCTTGATCGTGAGTGTAACTTGCTTGGTATTGTGGTATGTTGGTTGTAGGTTCTGTATTTAGTGGTAGATAAGGCGGAAAGACGAGTTTGTAGCTTGTAGTGGCGGAAAACGAAAGGTATATTCGGTTATGTTCGGTGTATGTGTTTTGGGACAGATTGTTGATAGTTTAGAGTTGGGTCATGAAATTTTACAGGGATGTTCTACACATGAAAATATGAGTTCTGTGAATTTTTGGTAATTTTTGGATAAAGGATGAATATTTGGTGAATTTAATGCTCGGTTTTGGCCAAAAATGGTGAAAAATAGTGAAATATCATGAAAATTCTGGAAAATTTCAGATAAGCTTTTTATATCATGTATAAGTCACACACAAAATTTGGGGTCAGTTGGAGAAGTCTAAGTAGGCTATTCGGTTAAACGAGTTCTAGGGTTTACTAGCTCGGTTTTAGTGAAAATGGCATGTAAAGGAAGATTTTGGTTCTGGAGAAATTACAGGAGACTATGTGGATGGCAGGGGACATCCAGGAAAAATTTGGGATTTTTCTAAGATCGTTTGGTATTTACGACATATTTAGTGTTTAAAAATAGATAAATAAATTTTAAATATAAAATTTAATTCTGGAAATATTTTTATAAAATTCCCCACTGTCAAAAAGTGATTGGTGCAAAATTTCAAGATCCGAGAATAAAAGGATAATTATTTGTGCTAATTATCAAACTTTTAAAGTTAAAACGCGTAAACCGGTGAAGTTCGCTTAAGCGAGCTGACTGGTGTATAAAAACCCTAAAAATGAACTATTTTAATATAAATGAGTTAAACAAGTAAAAATAAATCATCCGAAAATAATTCGGATGATTTGAGGAATTTTTGTCCGATTTAACAGTTTCCGGTACGCTAAAGACGGAAACGGGTCCCGCGGCCAATCGGGGCGTTTAAACCGAGCTCAAATTTCACAACTCTAACTAAATTATCAGTCAACAACTATTTTCGGGTCGTGTGTGACCAAACTCATTTTTGAAACGTAAAAACGGATAACCGTGCTAGGCACGCAAAACGAGAAAAACGATTAATAATGATTTTGACCATTGAACTCTAAACGAAATCACAATCTGAGTCCGGAGAAGTGTTCTGGGTTAACATTTCCCCCGGAACGGGTACAGTACTGGGTTAACAGTGTCCCCAGATGTACCGGTTAACGCGGTTAAAGTTATATTAATAATGAGTGTATAGTAACGATCGTAGGGATCATATTACAGATTGGACGTGTTAACTGATAATGATTGTTGTTACCTGCTTGCATGTGCTAAGGTGACTTTCACGAGCCCCTTTTTCTGAATAGTTTTCAAATATTTTCCCGGGGCGGAAAGCATGTTACTAATAAAATGTTTAAGTACATACTGAACGCATGGATTTGCGTGTATTTATAAATATTTGATTATACGGGAATCGTACGGAATGGGTACAGTACTGGGTTAACAGTGTCCCCAGATGTCCCTAGAAGTGTTTCTGGGTTAACATTGTCCCCGGAATGAGTACTGTACTGGGTTAACAGTGTCCCCAGACAGAGGTTTCGCTTGTGGGCTCAGCATAATTACATCGTAATTCTGGGTTAACATTGTCCCCGGAATGAGTACAGTACTGGGTTAACAGTGTCCCCAGATAATATTATATTTTGATATGGATTTATCATGGTTTACTCGAATTGTGAAACTCACCAACTATTCGTAGTTGACCCGTTTTCTCACATGCTTTTCAGGTACAACTAAGATGAAGTGATTGCTTATGTGCTAAGTGCTTGATGTGTGTAAGATTTGCGTGCGGGATGTTAGGATACATTATAATAAATAGAATTATGTTTCGTATTGTATGATGTGTGTATCACCTAGACGGTAACGGAATACAAGATAATGTAATTTGAAGTATATTAATGCATTCAGTTTTCTTTATAAACAATGTGGTTGATATCAGAGGTGTCTGTTGCATCCCGTTTACGTTTCCGCTGCGGTTACGGGGTGTTACAGAAGTTGGTATCAGAGCCATTGGTTATAAAAGTATTAGGATGTCTTTAAAAGATACCTAAAAATATAACCAGTAGCTCAAGTATTATAGGATCTGAATATCGACTAATAATATATAGTGACGGGATCTGGATGAACTTGAATGGACAAGTGAGTTATTATGGTCCGGAACATAATAACAGACTTGTCTGCATGAGGGAATTCAGGGGAAGTCACTGGGTACATTAATAGGTAAAAATGGCAACATATGTGTAAAGTATATAATATTATTTATACGTGCTAATGTGTATATATATATGTACATATCTTGTGGGTACATGTATTGAGAAATGGGACCCGGATAAGGAACCGGGGGATGAAATAATAAAAGTACCGAGGATGCTGAAATTTCTAGAGCATCGGTTGATGATAAGTCTGACTTATCGGGCTATAGTTATGATAGTACCAAGTTAGATCTCCTGTTTGACATTAACCAGAAATATCTAGTAACCGTCACTCCCAACCAAAATTGATAAATCCCTTACCCTACCAACACCGGTACCGTATATCCTAATAACCCCATATGTTCACCCGAACCGCCGACCCTCACGTACGGACGGACCTGTACCTGAACCCATTCTTGTTCCATTAAAATAAAAATAAAATAATAATAATAAAATGGATAATAAATGAGCAGATAAAAATAATATATAGAAATATATATATGTATTGCTCACTCTCAAACATATGAGACATACCACCTCCAGATCGAGAATTACTGATTTTAGCAAACCTAGAACGCCTGAGGACATTGACTGAGCAAGTGATAGAGTTTCCCCTAATAGTAATTAATAATATTTGAAGGCAACCCATGTTGCGCGATTACCTTGAATCTTGCAACTCCCTATGTTAACCTTACATCCGTTAGATGCCTATACCCATGTATACTCGAATAGAATGATTACCCATACACAAAGAGGTGTTGAAATCATTATAGCATAGTTGGTTATTCGTTCGTAGGTGGTATACCGTGTATGCCGGATATACGAATAGACACGGATATTATAACTCCGTGGTACGTAATCGTTTGGTGCTCACGGTGAGCATGTATCGGCTATGCTGACATGCAGAAGGATATTGAAATCAAGTATATTAAACATTAACCTTTGTTGAGAAAGATCTATATGTCAGTTGGTGACAAGGATTATGAAACATATTTGAACGTTAACCGACGTCAGGTTAAGTCCATATGTTATTATACTTGTGGGACTTATATACTAGATACTGGTATGTGTAATATGTATGATAATATTTGGTATGTATGTGTACCTGCTGTTATGATTGAGCTGGTAACGAGTTATACGGTGAGATTAGTATTGATTACTGCGTACGGGATGAGTACGGCAGAATGACATAAAGAGAGTAACTCCAATGATGGAGATTGATATGATTCAGTTGATTGCTCAAAGATAGCAGATGATGATACCGAATGTCGTATCACAGATCACTGCTAGTGTTGATGCAAATGTGATCGCAGAATTATAGATCGAGCAATCACATGATTATGAATATTTCAATTCTTAGTGTTATTACTAAGAGTGATATTGTACCACCGAATGGTAGTCGTAATGAATTAGATCCGGCATGAAGGATATGTTTATCGGTTGTGTTAAGGAAATTATTAATAGTCCACTGATGGTAAAGGGAGGAATAGATTAGCGAGTGGATAGAAAAGATCGAAATGGTTAAGGATATTGGTAAGAGTCTAGAACATTGTGTAGTGAAATATGCTACAGATATGTTGATAGATTATGTTGTATTGTGATGGAACACGATGGTACAAAATTACAGTTAGAAAATTATTACTCAGATGATATGGTCGGAATTTAAAATTCTTGTGCTAGAGCACTTTTATTCGAATAATTAAGTTCAGAGATTGGAAACTGAGTTATGGAAGATAGAAATGTTGTGTGCTGATCACATAGAACACGCTAATCGTTTGAAGGAATTGTCATGTCTGGTAACATGGCTAATTACTCCTGAAACTAAGCGAAGTGAGCGCTATATTGGGACTAACTCCATCGATAAGGAGTATAGTCAACCCTGTAAAATATACAACATTTGGAAGGGTTGTGTCACAAGCCAACATTGATATATTCGACTTTATGGGAAGCAGAATGGAAAGACGTTAGGTGAGACGTCGAGTGCTAAAGAAGAGAAATGATAAAGGTATAGTGCAAAATAGACTTGTGAATAAGTAGGTATGCCCTACAATCCAGAATTATACCAAGACTAGTTCTGGTGTGAAAACATGAACCGCATGAAGGGTCCTTCCCTAAATGTGGAAAATATGGTTATCGGCAGGAAGAAGAATGTCGAGTGATAGTACGCCACAGGTGTGGTAAAGATGGAAGTAATGCCCCAATTGTAGAACCAATTGAAGCCATGTGAACCGGCAACCCCAACCCATTCGTGTACAACCACTCCGAACCCAACAACTTCAATAATAATCCATCCAAAGAAATCAAATTATGCCAAACAGTTGTACTTGCTATGAATGTGGCAGTACATAACGTTTCAAGAGAAATTGCCCAAAGTTGAACCAAGGTGTCGTTGGAAGACGAACCTCATGACAAGCATCAACCTCTGATCAAGCAAGGAGCCGTGCCTTTGTGAGTAATTCGAATAAAGCACGTCATGAACCAAAGGTGGTATTAAGTACGTTGTAGTTTTAAATCAATGGGCTTCAGCGATATTTTTACGGTCGTCGATAGAAGTTAGTTCCTGTTAACCTCCTATCATTTGGAAAGATACCGATTAGTGAAACTATAGAACCCTATACTGTAGAATCGCTAACGGTGAATCCCTAATGGTTAACTAAATTGTTCAGAATTGCCCTATTATTCGGAACGACTAATCCTTTCCTTATTGACCTACGACCAGTAAAGTTAAGAAGTTTTGACGTAATAGTTAACATGGATTGGCTAACTCAACATGAAGCTGAAATCAAATATGAAAAGAAGATGATTAGAAGCTCTCCTTCGGACGATGAAGCGATTAGATACAGAGAAAAGTGTACGGTATTATGTTACCACTCTAGTCTCATCTTGAGATGCTATAATATTTACGACAAGAAAACGTGGTGTATTTAACAAACGCGATTGCCAAAGTATTTAAAAGAAAACATATAGAAGATGTTTCGGTGATACGTAAATATCCAGAAGTTTTCCCAGAAGAACTTCCTGGGTTACCGCCAACCCGACAGGTCGAATTCAGAATCGATTTAATGCCTCAAGCTGGCCCTGTTGCTAAAGCACCCTACCGACTTGCACCGTCCGAGATGCAAGAATTATCCAATCAGTTACAAGAATTGTTGGATAAGGTTTTATACGACCTAGTTAGTCACCATGGGGTGCACCAGTTTTAATTGGGAAATGAAGGACGGAAGTGTTAGGATATGTATTGATTAGGGAGAATTGAATAAAATGACGATCAAGAATAGGTATTCACTTCTTCGAAGTAAATGATCTATTTAACCAACTGCAAGGGGCGATTTATTTTTTAGAAAATTGATCTTAGATATAGTTATCACCAAATGAAAAATCCAAGAGGAGGACGTTGCAACAACAGCGTTTAGGACTCGCTACGGCCATTATGAATTCTTATTCATGCCGTTCGAGCTAACAAATGCGCAGGCAGTGTTCATGGAACTCATGAACCGAGTCTGTAAACTTTATTTTGACAAATTGTCATAGCATCCATTGATGATATTTTGATATATTCGCAACGTAAAGAAGAGCACGAACGACGGTTAAGGAAAATTGTGGAAGTGTTAAAGAAAGAAGAGTTGTACTCTAAGTTTTCAAAATGTGATTTTGAATAAAGAAGGCATAATCCCTTGGTCATGTTGTAAAGCAACAAGGATTTCACATAGACCCAAATAAGGTAGAAACCATTAAAATTGTGCCGAGCGCCGACTTTAAGTCTCCCCGATGGAGACGATGGTTTTGTTGCGTATTGTGACGCATCGCGTAGAGGGTTAGGATGCGTGTTAATGCAGAATAATATGGTTATAGTCCATGCTTCCCGACAGTTAAAAGTACACAAGAAAAATTACACTACTCATGACTTAGAACTGGGAGCGGTTATCTTCGCACTTAAAATCTGGAGACATTATCTCCACGGTACGAAGTGCACCATCTTCACTAATCATAAAAGTTTGCAGCACATATTCGATCGGAAAGAACTGAATATGAGGCAACGAAGATGGGTCAAGTTGTTAAGCGATTATGACTGTGACATCCGTTATCACCCCGGCAAGGCTAGCGTCGTAGCCGATGCCTTGAGTAGGAAAGGTCGGGTTAAGTCATTGCGAGTGCAAGCGCTGGGGATGATAGTTCAGTCGAACCTTTCGGACCTAATTCGAGTCGCTTAACGTGAGGCGTTGAGAGAGGAACAATTGGAAAGGGAGGAGCTTTACGGCAATGAGAAGAATGTCGAACAGCGCGTGGACGAAATTCTCTACTTCAAAAATCGGGTTTGGATCCCGACCCTCCATGACCTTCGTGAATTAATCATGGACGAAGCGCATAGATCGAAATATTCCATACATCCGGGATCGGATTAGTCTATTGATGATACGAACATCTGAAAGGATTTTGTTAATGACCGAGTGTGGAGAAAGATATGGTTACGTATGTTGGTGAAAATTTAAGTTATGCAAGAGATAAGGCTGCATACCAAAAACCCTTGGGAACGCCACAACGACAGAAAATTCGCCAATGATAGTGGGAATAAATTACAATGGGTTTCGGGACGCAAATCCCTAAGATATATCAAAGGCATGAAGTAAATTGGGTAATCGCGGATCGATTAACCAATCCTCGCATTTCATCCCAATCCATGTCGATTACCACAATGAATTCTCGCCCAAATTCATGTTGGTGAAATGGTATCTCGTCGTGGAGTACCATTTTCAATTATCTCAGATCGAAATAGTCATCCTACTTCCAATATTGGAAGGCGGGGAAGGAAGCATCGAGAGCTTGAAGCTTTCTATGGGTGAAGTATTTATCACCAATTTGTTAAATTGAAAATGGGCGTCAATCAAGCCATAAGATTTGAAATGATTCGAGAATCAACCAATCGGATTTATAATATTTAAGATAAGTTGAAAGCAGCGCGAGATTGGCAAAGGATTTATGCCAACATTCAAAGGAAACCATTGTCGCCGGAAAGAGGTGACAAGGTATTTTTAAGGCATCACCTTAGAGAGGTGATATGAGGTTTGGCAAAACCGAAAATAGCTCCTTAATATACAGGACCTCATGAGACTATCTCCAAGATTGGTCATGTAGTTTATCGATTAAAGTACTCCAGGGGCTAAGTACTATACATAATGTTTTGCCATGTATACGGATTGAAAAGTGCCTAAGCGATGAGGCAACGAAAGTACTAGTAATAGAGGTACTCATAGAAGACATGCTTGATATCATAACTAATTCCGTAGAGAGAGTAGACGGGAAAACTAAACAGTTTGGACATACCAAGCTTTATTGATTAAGATTAAGTGGAATTCACAGCGAGGACCAGATTATACCTGGTAACGCGAGGGTGAATTCTGAAGGAAAAACCCCCCACCTTTCTCTCGAAAGGGGATAGTGGGCGTGTAAAATTTCGAGGACGAAATTTCTTAACGGGGGGAGAATGTAACGATTCCGACGAAACCAGGGATAACCTAACCGGTAGACCATAGTTACGTCATATTTTATGTCGGGTACATGAGTTACCATGGTAATTATACGAGAATACATGGTTCACTGTACTGATTGTACGTGAATATATAATTCATCGTATTGAATATGCGATTAATCGATCGATAGTTATTGAAACCCGAACGAATCGAGGGTTCAATTATAGACGAGATATATGATATTTAGTGATGTTACGAAGTATTAAAGCTTCGGGATAAGTGGATTAAAGTACAGAAAAAGGATTTCGATTTAATAGTACGTCGGTGTGTTAAACGAAACCTTTAATACCAAACCGAGCAAGAGATGATCGATCAAGCCGAAAAAGATGCGCGATAAATAATGATATGATGTTTTAAGTTAATAAATGTCATGGTTTAAGTTTTTAAAGTTTTTAAATCGGTTTTATATAAATTTCATTTTTAAGCCGAAAAACGACCATTTTAGCCTCGTTTTAAGCCGAATTAAACATTTAACCGAAAAACGAACTGAACCAGATTATCCAAAACATTATCCGGATATCCGATATCCAAATGAGTGGCCAAGAATGAAGAGGTGGGTCCCACCCCACCCCCACATAATTCCGATCGGATGGGGGGGAACCCCTTATCCTTTATTTTCTTTTTTCCAAACAAGCATTCAACAATCCATGAATCCTCTCAAGATCATGATCCAAAACCGAGAGTTTTTAGCAAGAAAACAAGGTAAAGAATCGAGTTAATCACGTTTCCATCTTCGTTTCTTGAGTTGGTTTGTAAGAAAATGAGGTTTCAAAGATGAAAACCGATTCTTGCATGATCAAGTGATGTATACGGGTTATACAAGGGATCTTGGTCCAAGAAAGGAGTTAAACGAACCAAAAACGAATTTTTACGGTTTAAATCTTTGTTTTTGAATCATAATCGAAACTATAGTGTAAGAGGCTTGATCGTGAGTGTAACTTGCTTGGTATTGTGGTATGTTGGTTGTAGGTTCTGTATTTAGTGGTAGATAAGGCGGAAAGACGAGTTTGTAGCTTGTAGTGGCGGAAAACGAAAGGTATATTCGGTTATGTTCGGTGTATGTGTTTTGGGACATATTGTTGATGGTTTAGATTTGGGTCATGAAATTTTACAGGGATGTTCTACACATGAAAATATGAGTTTTGTGAATTTTTGGTAATATTTGGATAAAGGATGAATATTTGGTGAATTTAGTGCTCGGTTTTGGCCAAAAATGGTGAAAAATAGTGAAATATCATGAAAAATTCTGGAAAATTTCAGATAAGCTTTTTATATCATATATAAGTCACACACAAAATTTGGGGTCATTTGGAGAAGTCTAAGTAGGCTATTCGGTTAAACGAGTTCTAGGGTTTACTAGCTCGGTTTTAGTGAAAATGGCATGTAAAGGAAGATTTTGGTTCTGGAGAAATTACAGGAGACTATGTGGATGGCAGGGGACATCCAGGAAAAATTTGGGATTTTTCTAAGATCGTTTGGTTTTTACGACATATTTAGTGTTTAAATGGTGTTTAAAAACAGATAAATAAATTTTAAATATAAAATTTAATTCTGGAAATATTTTTATAAAATTCCCCACTGTCAAAAAGTGAATGGTGCAAAATTTCAAGATCCGAGATTAAACGGATAATTATTTGTGCTAATTATCAAACTTTTAAAGTTAAAACGCGTAAACCGGTGAAGTTCGCTTAAGCGAGCTGACTGGTGTATAAAAACCCTAAAAATGAACTATTTTCATATAAATGAGTTAAACAAGTAAATATAAATCATCCAAAAATAATTCGGATGATTTGAGGAATTTTTGTCCGATTTAACAGTTTCCGGTACGCTAAAGACGGAAACGGGTCCCGCGGCCAATCGGGGCGTCTAAACCGAGCTCAAATTTCACAACTCTAACTAAATTATCAGTCAACAACTATTTTCGGGTCGTGTGTGACCAAACTCATTTTTGAAACGTAAAAACGGATAACCGTGCTAGGCACGCAAAACGAGAAAAACGATTAATAATGATTTTGACCATTGAACTCTAAACGAAATAACAATCTGAGTCCGGAGAAGTGTTCTGGGTTAACATTGCCCCCGGAACGGGTACAGTACTGGGTTAACAATGTCCCCAGATGTACCGGTTAACGCGGTTAAAGTTATATTAATAATGAGTGTATAGTAACGATCGTAGGGATCATATTACAGATTGGACGTGTTAACTGATAATGATTGTTGTTACCTGCTTGCACGTGCTAAGGTGAGTTTCACGAGCCCCTTTTTCTGAATAGTTTTCAAATATTTTCCCGGGGCGGAAAGCATGTTACTAATAAAATGTTTAAGTACATACTGAACGCATGGATTTGCGTGTATTTATAAATATTTGATTATACGGGAATCGTACGGAATGGGTACAGTACTGGGTTAACAGTGTCCCCAGATGTCCCTAGAAGTGTTTCTGGGTTAACATTGTCCCCGGAATGAGTACTGTACTGGGTTAACAGTGTCCCCAGACAGAGGTTTCGCTTGTGGGCTCAGCATAATTACATCGTAATTCTGGGTTAACATTGCCCCCTGAATGAGTACAGTACTGGGTTAACAGTGTCCCCAGATAATATTATATTTTGATATGGATTTATCATGGTTTACTCGAATTGTGAAACTCACCAACTATTCGTAGTTGACCCGTTTTCTCACATGCTTTTCAGGTACAACTAAGATGAAGTGATTGCTTATGTGCTAAGTGCTTGATGTGTGTAAGATTTGCGTGCGGGATGTTAGGATACATTATAATAAATAGAATTATGTTTCGTATTGTATGATGTGTGTATCACCTAGACGGTAATGGAATACAAGATAATGTAATTTGAAGTATATTAATGCATTCAGTTTTCTTTATAAACAATGTGGTTGATATCAGAGGTGCCTGTTGCATCCCGTTTACGTTTCCGCTGCGGTTACGGGGTGTTACATCAGCTGACGTCACTCTTCATCTTCAAAATCAGCAATATTCACTAACAAATTCTTCACAGAAATAGTAGACCAAGCTCTGATACCACTTGTCGGTCCCAAGTCTATCACTAGGATCACTCACTATTTCACTGTCGTAACCAAACACTTATGTGTTTGCAAGAAGGTTAACGACGGCTACTATTTTGTGAAGAACACTAGATATGTTAATGCTGGAAACAATAACACACTAATTGTTGCACACTAAACATTAAAGTAACAAACACAACCAATAACTCAAAATATTTCCATATAATAATGCGAAGGTTACAATCGGAAATAAATTAGGGTATAAAGGAGGAATGTCAGGTTGAGAAGTTTCCAATCTTCCTTTGGCCTTTTTCACATCCCAACATGGAATCAATAATACTATAAATGTTTCTTAACGGACATGAAAGTAACAAACACACACAACTAACTCAAAAGATTGTAAATTCGTTTTATGGATCGACATTACGATATGTTTACTCTACGATGATTAACAGCGGAAACACTAATCAAAGGGATAAATGCATAGCAATTCATTCAAAGATTCTCTATTATTGATATGACATGAAAGCTTTCTCTCTCTAAAGATTTCTGTCTCTATGATTACAAAATGATTACTAGAGAATTGTTGTCTGATGGTTAAAAGATATGACATCAATTTATACTAAACACAATGGACCGTATATGTGGGTGTGGCATATAAGCTTATACGCCCGTATAAGCGTATACAATTACCAACTTATATGTTCCTTACAACAATATTATCTCATTTAATTCGTTTAGTCAATCCAAGACCTAGTGAAACACAAAATGCTCTAACAGACTCCCCCCTTGGATATTGCTTGGTCTTGGTGTCTAAGAAGTAGACATTTCTCTCTCTAAGGATTTCCCTCTCTAAGAATACAAAATGATTACTAGAGAAGTTTCCAATCTTCCTTTGGCCTTTTTCACATCCCAACAAGGAATCAATAATACTCTAAATGTTTCTTAACGGACATGAAAGTAACAAACACACACAACTAACTCAAAAGATTGTAAATTCGTTTTATGGATCGACATTACCATATGTTTACTCTACGATGATTAACAGCGGAAACACTAATCAAAGGGAAAAATACATAGCAATTCATTCAAAGATTCTCTATTATTGATATGACATGAAAGCTTTCTCTCTCTAAAGATTTCTCTCTCTAAGATTACAAAATGATTACTAGAGAATTGTTTTCTGATTGTTAAAAGATATGAATTCTATTTATACTAAACACAATGGACCGTATATGTGGGTGTGGTATATAAGCTTATACGCCCGTATAAGCTTATACATTTACCAATTTATATGTTCCTTACAACAATATTAGCTCGTTTAATTCGTTTAGTCAATCCAAGACCTAGCGAAAACAAAAAAATGCTCTAACAGACTCCCCCCTTGGATATTGCTTGGTCTTGGTGTCTAAGAAGTAGACATTTCTCTCTCTAAGGACTTCTCTCTCTAAGAATACAAAATGATTACTAGAGAAGTTTCCAATCTTCCTTTGGCCTTTTTCACATCCCAACATGGAATCAATAATACTCTAAATGTTTCTTAACGGACATGAAAGTAACAAACACACACAACTAACTCAAAAGAATGTAAATTCGTTTTATGGATCGACATTACCATATGTTTACTCTACGATGATTAACAACAGAAACACTAATCAAAGGGATAAATACATAGCAATTCATTCAAAGATTCTCTATTATTGATATGACATGAAATCTTTCTCTCTCTAAAGATTTCTCTCTCTAATATTACAAAATGATTACTAGAGACTTGTTGTCTGATTGTTAAAAGATATGACATCAATTTATACTATACACAATGGACCGTATAAGTGGGTCTGGCATATAAGCTTATACGCCCGTATAAGCTTATACATTTACCAACTTATACGTTCCTTACAACAATATTAGCTCGTTTAATTCGTTTAGTCAATCCAAGACCTAGCGAAACACCAAAATGCTCTAACAAACTCCCCCCTTGGATATTGCTTGGTCTTGGTGTCTAAGAAGTAGACATTTCTCTCTCTAAGGATTTCTCTCTCTAAGAATACAAAATGATTACTAGAGAAGTTTCCAATCTTCCTTAGGCCTTTTTCACATCCCAACATGGAATCAATAATACTCTAAATGTTTCTTAATGGACATGATAGTAACAAACACACACAACTAACTCAAAAGATTGTAAATTCGTTTTATGGATCGACATTACCATATGTTTACTCTACGATGATTAACAACAGAAACACTAATCAAAGGGATAAATACATAGCAATTCATTCAAAGACTCTCTATTATTGATATGACATGAAATCTTTCTCTCTCTAAAGATTTCTCTCTCTAATATTACAAAATGATTACTAGAGACTTGTTGTCTGATTGTTAAAAGATATGACATCAATTTATACTATACACAATGGACCGTATAAGTTGGTCTGGCATATAAGCTTATACGCCCGTATAAGCTTATACATTTACCAACTTATACGTTCCTTACAACAATATTAGCTCGTTTAATTCGTTTAGTCAATCCAAGACCTAGCGAAACACCAAAATGCTCTAACAGACTCCCCCCTTGGATATTGCTTGGTCTTGGTGTCTAAGAAGTAGACATTTCTCTCTCTAAGGATTTCTCTCTCTAAGAATACAAAATGATTACTAGAGAAGTTTCCAATCTTCCTTAGGCCTTTTTCACATCCCAACATGGAATCAATAATACTCTAAATGTTTCTTAATGGACATGATAGTAACAAACACACACAACTAACTCAAAAGATTGTAAATTCGTTTTATGGATCGACATTACCATATGTTTACTCTACGATGATTAACAACAGAAACACTAATCAAAGGGATAAATACATAGCAATTCATTCAAAGACTCTCTATTATTGATATGACATGAAAGCTTTCTCTCTCTAAATATTTCTCTCTCTAATATTACAAAATGATTAATAGAGACTTGTTGTCTGATTGTTAAAAGATATGACATCTATTTATACTATACACAATGGACCGTATAAGTGCGTGTGGCATATAAGCTTATACGCCCGTATAAGCTTATACATTTACCAACTTATACGTTTATTACAACAATATTAGCTCGTTTAATTCGTTTAGTCAATCCAAGACCTAGCGAGAAACACAAAAATGCTCTAACAGACTCCCCCCTTTGATATTGCTTGGTCTTGGTGTCTAACAAGTAGACATTTCTCTCTCTAAAGATTTCTCTCTCTAAGAATACAAAATGATTACTAGAGTAGTTTTCAATCTTCTTTTGGCCTTTTTCACATCCCAACATAGAATCAATAATACTCTAAATGTTTCTTAACGGACATGAAAGTAACAAACACACACAACTAACTCATAAGATTGTAAATTCGTTTTATGGATCGACATTACGATATGTTTACTCTACGATGATTAACAGCGGAAACACTAATCAAAAGGATAAATACATAGCAATTCATTCAAAGATTCTCTATTATTGATATGACATGAAAGCTTTCTCTCTCTAAAGATTTCTCTCTCTAAGATTACAAAATGATTACTTGAGAATTGTTGTCTGATTGTTAAAAGATATGCCATCTATTTATACTAAACACAATGGACCGTATAAGTGGGTGTGGCATATAAGCTTATACGCCCGTATAAGCTTACACATTTACCAACTTATACGTTCTTTACAACAATATTAGCTCGTTTAATTCATTTTGTCAATCCATGACTTAGCGAAACACAAAAATGCTCTAACAGACTCCCCCCTTGGATATTGCTTGGTCTTGGTGTCTAACAAGTAGACATTTCTCTCTCTAAAGATTTCTCTCTCTAAGAATACAAAATGATTACTAGAGAAGTTTTCAATCTTCCTTTGGCCTTTTTCACATCCCAACATGGAATCAATAATACTCTAAATGTTTCTTAACGGACATGAAAGTAACAAGCACACACAACTAACTCAAAATATTGTAAATTCGTTTTATGGATCGACATTATGATATGTTTATTCTACGATGATTAACAGCGGAAACACTAATCAAAAGGATAAATACATAGCAATTCATTCAAAGATTCTCTATTATTGATATGACATGAAAGCTTTCTCTGTCTAAAGATTTATCTCTCTAAGATTACAAAATGATTACTAGAGAATTGTTGTCTGATTGTTAAAAGATATGACATCTATTTATACTAAACACAATGGACCGTATAAGTGGGTGTGGCATATAAGCTTATACGCCCGTATAATCTTATACATTTACCAACTTATACGTTCCTTACAACAATATTAGCTCATTTAATTCGTTTAGTCAATCCAAGACCTAGCGAAACACAAAAATGCTCTAACAGACTCCCCCCTTGGATATTGCTTGGTCTTGGTGTCTAAGAAGTAGATATTTATGCTCCAACAGACCCCCCCCCCCCGGATATTGCTTAGACTAACAAACTCGATCTTAAAGTCATATCCACCTATCGTCTTGATAGTCTAACACATTTCTCCTTAAACTTTCAGAATCAACATTGTTAGGTCACGATTTTTATACTAAGGATTCTTTATCCTTGACTGTGTTATGGATAGTTTATCCTTGAAATATACATCAGGATATAAAGGATCGACGATCCTCGGTATTGTTTGATTACTAATGATTGCGTTTAGTATGGTGATGTGTTAGACAGGTATATCAACTTTAAGACGAACTTGCATCAATTACCCTCATGGGACATCCTATAGGTGGAACATGGATCTGGGATCCTAATTCAACATAGCTGATTATGGACGAACTCTCTAGAAGATTGACGTTTAAACAATAACAACGGTATCTAGACCTGGTCTACCGCTTTGTTCGCTAGTGAGTGGCTATCAGCAGGTGGTCAAAGAGCACGTTGGTGAGGAATGGAAGACTAGCAGATTTATTTGAGTATGATCGAGTAGGAAAACACACACACTAGAGCAGAAATTAATACTCTCTACACACTAGCATACTCTGTAACCTCGATCGTATTCTCCACTACATTTGTAACCACCTTTCATTCTATTAATATAATCGACGGTGATAGTTTTCACCGTCCGAGGGTTTTTTGTGCCGGAGACCACGATAATCATATACTCATCGACCAAAGGTTACCTTGTTGATCATTGACTAAAGTAATCCGTTCAAATATTATCTTATTAATCCTTGACCGGAGTTATTTTACCAAAGATTACCTTGATAAGTTTTGGCCGAAGTAAGACTATTTTAGTTAAGGACTTTTTCCCTCGTGATCAAACCTTTGTGTTCACTAATATTCCGATTACACACTTGTCATTATCAAGTTAGCACCTTACCTCACTTAACAGATTTGGATACTTGATCCTTAACAGATTTTTATCCAAAACAATTTGGCGCCCACCGTGGGCCAATTGGTGCTATAATCCATATTATTCTTATCATTCTCAACTTTTTTATACCTATATCACTATCAATGGCCTCTCAATCAACCTCTGCTTCAACAACCATGCCGACTATGGTTCCTCTCTCTCATCGAGGACTTTGCCACCGATGCCTCCGCCAATCACGGGAACGCAACGGCCTGCTGCTGCTGGAAGCAAGGCGCAACTACCAGTCTTCCAGAGCTCAAAAAATGCTGCTGCCCCGGTGGTTAATACTAACAGTGATGTTTCATCTATGTTTTCGCAGGTTAAAGCATACATGGAGCAGCAGAACAAGACCAACCAGAGGATCCTTCGTGAGATAGAAGATCTCAAGAAGAACAAGAGGCCAGCAGAGGATCTCACCCCCCTAATGCCAAGGATGCTGGATTTCACTAGTCCAGAATCCATGGCTCAGTTCTCTCAAGGATCATCTATCCTTCAACAGGGGTCCATGGGTCAACAGACTCAAGGATCCTCGCTATTTCAGCCAGGATAATCTATCCTTCAACAGGGATCCATGGGTCAGCAGAATCAAGGATCCTCATATTATCGGCAAGGATCGGTCATCCTTCCACAAGGATCCTATAGTACCCAACCTCAAGGATTCTTCACCCCGAATCAAAGATCTTTCTTACCGAATAAAGGATCCTCGGGCATCCAACATCAACGATCCTCTGAAGTCCATGAAGGATATATAATCCCCATGCAGACCATAGCTTATGGGGGACCTACTCCGATTGCTGACTCCTCTTATCCCAGATACTTGTCTGGAATACCAAACTCCACCCAGCAGAGAGGTAACTGGTACGATCCTATATATTTAAATACTAACCATGTTCCCATGCAGGACTCAGGTATCAACCAGGCCATGGCCAGTGAATTACAGAAGCTAAAGGATATGATATCTAGTGTCCCGGGAGTGATACGTCCAATCCCTGAAATACCGGAGGGGAGTCACAAATTATCCAGATTCGCTCCACCCATATGTGATGCTAAAATCCCAAAACGGTTTCAAACTCCCAACATGTAGCCCAATATCGGGAGAGAATGGAAATTAATCCTGTTCCTGAGAGACTCAAAGAGGCTTGCCTTTGTAAAGGATTTGGAGCCACACTAACGGGAGCTGCACTAAAATGGCTGCTAAGTCTCCCCCCTTTCTCGGTTACATCTTTCTCTCATTTAGTTAATTTGTTTAACACTCAATTTTCCTGTAGTCAGAAATTTGAGAGGTTAACCAGTGATTATATCGTGTTATCCAGCCTAGTGAAGAATCCCTTAGGGATTTCGTTACCATGTTCGGAAAGGAATCTCTAGAAATCCCAAACCTTGATATGACTACTACTGTTGAAGCATTCAAGATGGGAAATCAAAAGACCTCCCATTTTTATGATTATTTAGTGATGACTCCATGCAGGACATTAGATGAAGTCAGAAGCAGGGCATTAAGATACATCTGCTTAGAAGAAGATAAAAAGATCCAGGATCGTCTCGGGGGACAAACAAAGCAAGAAACTCCTAAAAAGAATAAAGGATCCTAGAATAGGAACAACAATTCAAAGTCGTACGCCAAGCCCAATAATCACAACGTACGGGCAGTTGAAGAAGCAGATGACGATGAAGACTATCCTTGCATCTCTGATTATTGTTTCTTTGTGGACACTCATGGCTTGATCTGTGCCATGAACGACTTGGGAGAAAAAGCTAGGTGGCCACGAAAGAATGAAAAGGTTGTCGGCTTCAAAGACAAGTCTAAGTGGTGCGCTTTTCACGAAGATTTTGGCCACGCGACAGACGAATGCATCGCCTTAAGGAAAGAAATTGGATACCTCCTGAGCAAGGGTCACTTTAAAGAACTCTTGGGAAGGAAAAAATCCAAGATCCAAAATCCTGAAGATTCTCCATAAAAAGCAACACCGCCACCGTCGGATGCTCATGTGATCAACTTTGTCTCCAGAGACTACGTATTGTTTAGAGATTCTTGTGTTGTAGCAGAGAATCCCACAGAAGAATTTGAGTTGGATAATGAGAGAAGATTACTCATCCCCACTATTCGAGTGACTGATCAGAGAATCTTTTTTAATTCAAGGATCCAGGATCCTCGACAAGACAAGCCAAATGTGCGAGCAGTTAACTTCATCTCGGGAGGTTCAGATATATGTGGAACTTCCTTCTTTGCCGCAAAAAGATTCGCCAAGGAGATCAAGATGGATAACGGAGATCGTCCAATAGTGTCAACCACATTAACAACAGACAAGAGAATCTTCTTCGATGAGGAAGACAAGCTAAACATTCAGGATCCTCATCATGACGGTTTGATTATTACTTTATTTATGTTTAACCATTATGTACGCAGGATCCTAGTAGACGGCGGCGGCTCGGTCAACATTATCCAACATGATGTCCTTAAGAAAATGAATATCCCTGATTTAGAAATCATCCCCAGAACATCGGTGCTAGTTGGCTTCAGTGGCGAAACCAAGAAGACACTGGGGACATCAACCTCCCAATTTATATCGAAGGGTTAAATTCATACCAAAAATTTTGTGTTATAGATAACCTTTCCTGTTGCAATGTTATTTTAGGTAGGCCATGGCTCCATGGAATGAAGGTTGTAGCCTCAACTTATCACCAGTGCATCAAGATAACTATTCCTTGGGGAGTTGTAAAGATAGTAGGTGACCAAGCGGAGGCCAAGAACTATTATTCATCATCGATGAAGCCAACAGCCAAGCCAACCATAACATAGAAACTACAATAACATCCTAGGGACGTGATGGAAGCTCGGGAGAAAGACCTTAAAGAAGTATCATTAGACCCCGAGGATCCTGAAATAAAAGTGTTCATAGGATCCAGTATCCCAAGTAAGATTGAGGAGGATATAATATCCTTCTTAGGGCGAAGAAGATCTACCTTTGCCTTCAAGCACTCGGACATGACATGTATTTCAAAAGAGGTAATCACTCATAAACTCGGCCTTGATTTATCTGTTAAACCCGTCCATCAGAAGCGAAGAAAATTCACTCCTGAGAGGAACAAGATCATACAAGAAGAAGTTGAAAAACTTCTTAAGGCCGATATGATCAGAGAGGTTCAATATCCTCGATGGCTAGCTAATGTGGTCGTTGTTTCAAAAAAGAATGAAAAGTGGAGGGTGTGTGTCAATTTTACTGATCTAAACAAGGCATGCCCCAAGGATCTTTTCCCATTACCACAAATAGATTCCATGGTGGATGCAACGGCAGGACATGAAATGCTTACCTTTATGGATGCTTCCTCTGGATTTCAACAAATTCAGATGGAACCATCTGATCAAGAGGATACAACATTCATGACTCCTACCGGCATATATTGTTATATTGCTATGTCGTTCGGACTAAGAAATGCAGGGGCAACATACCAAAGATTAGTCAACATGATGTTCAAGGATCAGTTGGGTAAGACTATGGAGGTCTACATAGATGATATGGTGGTGAAATCAAAGAAAGCTGAGGATCACCTTAGAGACCTTGAGGAAGCATTCAATATCCTTGACCAATATAACATGAAATTGAATCCATCAAAATGCCACTTTGGTGTTAAGGATGGAAAATTTCTGGGATATATGGTGACTATGAGAGGAACTGAAGCAAGCCCCGAACAAATTGAAGCCATCCTCAATTTGAAATCTCCTGCAAACACAAAGGATGTCCAAAGGCTTACAGGAAGAATAGCTGCCCTCAACCGATTCATCTCAAGATCCTCCGAGAAATGCAAAGACTTGTACGATATTCTTAGAAAGAATAAGAAGTTTGAATTGACAGAAAAGCATGAGGCAGCACTCAAGTTGTTGAAGGATTACTTATCCTCAGCACCATCCTTAATGAAGCCTGTAGATGGAGAATCCTTATATTTATACCTAGCAGTTTCAGGTAATGCAGTAAGTGTTGTTCTCGTTAAGGATCATGAAGGTGACAAACACCCCGTATATTATGTAAGTAAGAGTCTGTTAGATGCAGAAGCCATGTACTCTCATCTTGAAAAATTAATTCTTGCTTTATTTATGGCTTCTACTAAATTGAGACATTATTTTGAAACTCACCCTATTATTTTGAGAACTAATTATCCTGTGAAGAATGTTCTTAGAAAACCAGAGTTATCAGGTAGAATGGCCAAGTGGGCTGTGAAATTAAGTGCATTTGATATCCAATATGAGCCAAGAACAACAATCAAATATCAAGCATTAGCAGACTTTGTGGCTGATTTCACTAGTGATCTACAAAAAGAAGCTGACTTGGAAGTCCAACAACTGGAAAAGAGCAAGGATGCTCAGATACTCTTCACAGATGGAGCATCCCACGTAAGAGGAACAGGATTAGGGATCCTAATGAAATCGCCACAGGGGGACATAATACCCCAATCCATATCTTGTGAGTTCCAAGTAACAAACAATGAATCAGAGTATGAGGCTCTGATCGCAGGTTTCCAATTAGCCAAAAGCATGGAGATCAGGTATCTTCAAGTTTATGTAGATTCTTTATTGATAACTAACCACTTTAATGGCTCGAATGCTGTTAAAGGTGAGAAACTAATGAAATATTTAGATGTTGTGAAGGAGTAATCGAAATCCTTCGAAATATTTAGTATTACACAGTTACCGAGGGAAGAAAACGCTGGGGCAGACGCCTTAGCAAACTTAGCCTCATCTCTGAAGATTCTAGAGGATTTGAAAATCCGAATAATCCACATACTCTCGCCAGCAATAGGAGAGCAAAAAGCTGGGGAAATAACAAATGATAAGCAGATTGTGCTTTGGGATCCACTATCCTCGGACAATCAAGGATCCTGGAACCTCCCGATCAAAAAGTACATACAAACAGGAGAAATTCCAACAACAGAGAATCCCAGATCCTTCAAACTCAAGGTATCACAGTACGTTTTATTAAATGATATACTATATAGAAAATCTCTTGCAGGTCCATATTTGAGATGCATTGAGGATCCTGAGATCAAAGAAGTACTCAAGGATTTTCATGAAGGAGATTGCGGCAATCACACAGGTGGATGAGCATTATTTTCTAGAATCGTTAGAACCGGATACTTCTGGCCAACAATGAAGAAGGATGCAGTGGAGTATTCAAGGAAATGTGATGCTTGTCAAAAACATGCAAACATCCTTCATCAGCCAGCGGAGCCTTTATATCCTATATCCTCCTCATGGCCTTTAATGAAATGGGGTATGGATATTGTAGTCAAGTTACCAAAAGCACCCGGTGGAAAAGTCTTTATGCTTGTCATGACTGACTACTTCTCCAAATGGATTGAGGCAGAAGCATTTGTAAAAGTCCCAGAAAGGGAAGTAATATCTTTTATTAAACGAAATATTATAACTAGATTGTATTCCTGCTGAAATTATTTGTGACAATGGTTCCCAGTTTATAGGGAATAGAACCACTAACTTTTTTGACAGTTGGGGCATCAAAATGATTACTTCCACTCTGGTTCATCCTCAAGACAATGGTCAAGCTGAGTCTAGCAACAAGATCATCATCAACAATCTAAAGAAGAAGCTAGGATCCAAGAAGGGAAAATGGGCTGAAGAACTTCCTTACGTTCTTTGGGCAGACAAGACAACTCCAAAGAATGCAACAGGTCAAACACCCTTTTCACTGGTGTTTGGATCCGAAGCAGTAATTCCTACAGAAATGATGGTTCCTACTGCGAGAACGAGCATCCGTGATCCTCAAGCCAATGAGGATATCCTTCTTGAAGACTTGGATACTATAGAAGAACTCAGAGACCTAGCAAAGATCAGAATGGCAGCTTATCAACAAAGGGTAGCTGGGGCATACAACAAAAATATCAGAATCAGAAGATTTCAAGAAGGAGATTTGGTGTTAAGGAAAGCCTTCCAAAACACAACGAATCCGGCTGCTGGGAAGCTAGCGCCCAAATGGGAAGGACCTTATCAGATTGAGTCGGAAGCAGGAAAAGGGGCATATCATTTGCTTACAATGGAAGGCAATAGACTACCAAGAGCATGGAATGCTATCCACCTAAAGAAATATTTTTTCTAATTAGGATCCAATATCCTGAGAGGATATATTATCCTTAAAGGATCAAGGATCCTAAAATCGGTAATATCTATCTGATTACTTATTCATTTTGTATTCTTGTTATTCTAAGGATAATATATTTTTAACGTTTATCTCTTCCAAGTTTTTAAGTAACAATGCAGATTCTAATGAGAAGTTCAATGTTTAGGAGGTTGGCCACCTCTCCTTTACATATAAGGTACTTTACTATTTCTCTTGGCTTTGCCCACGATTGGGTATGACCCCCGATGGTCATACCCCCTTAGGTTTAAAGGTTTTCACCTTTCTCACGATCGCCAGTTGCGCACGATATCCGATGTATAGTCCGGGGCAGCGGGACCAGTACACGTTTAGTGGCTGACAATTTCGTTGTTGCCGGCTATATGGAGGATCCTATGATATATGGTAGACGTACCATTTCCTAAGGTTTAAGGGGTTTTCACCTCTTCTCAAGGGCCATGTCGCCAGTTTAATCCTAAGGTTTAAGGGGTTTTCACCTCTTCTCAAGGGCCATGTCGCCAGTTAACACCAGTTTATTGGGCTTGTCCCCAGAATATTTGTTGGGCTTGTCACCAGTTTATTGGGCTTGTCCCCAGAATATTTGTTGGGCTTGTCCCCAGTTTATTAGGCTTGTCCCCAGAATATTTGTTGGCCTTGTCTCCAGTTTATTGGGCTTGTCCACAGAATATTTGTTGGGCTTGTCCCCAGTTTATTTTATAGGCTTGTACCCAGTTGCACGGGCGTGTCCCCAGAATATTTTGTGGGCTTGTTCCCAGTTTATTTTATGGGCTTGTCCCCAGCTTAACGGATTTGATCCCAATTAATAATATGAATTATTTGCAGCGAATTTTCTAAGTTATTACTGAAGATCGAGAAACTAAGGATCCTTGATCCTAAAACTACTGTTGTAAGGAACATTAAGAGTTCAATAATTCTGGTAACTTAGGTCTATCTAGACCTTCTGGTATGATCTTTATTGTTAAACTTAGACTTGTTATTCATTGCGATAAATTTGGATATTCCGATTGGAAAGACTATTTTCTTAAAGTTATTTGAATACTAAAAATTTGTCTATCTTAAGGATACTTTATCCTAAAATTTATGATTTAAGGATATTCTTTTCTAAATATTTTCTTCCTTAAGGATATTTTATTCTAAACAACTTTTAAGGATCTTTTATCCTAAAAACCTTTTACTTTGTCAAACTAATAATAATGCTAAAAGTTATATCTAACAAATTTTTGAAGATAAATAACATGTAAATAGTCAAAATATTTATATATTAATTAAGATAAGCCCTGAGGACTTATCCAAAATTACCTAACCCGGACTTCACCATACGAAAAGATGGACCATCCATCCGGGTTAAGTGAAAGTTACTAATTGTTCATAAAGTGCAGGAAATTAAAAACAGGGGCAACAAAGGCTTCATCCCCACAAACAGAGGATCCCTCCACCTGTGTCACCCCCGCCGATTGTCTTACGGATCATGGATCCTTTATCCTAATATCTATTGTTTATTACAGACCATAGTACTTGTTCATAAAAACATCAACACCAAATAAAAAAGTGGGCTCGAGCCTTGTCTTTAATATCCTTCATCGCCCACTTAAGCTGCATCTTCTACCGCAACATCACCTTCCCCCTTGCCAGCTTCAACCACCTCTTTAACGCCACTGGTCCCAGCCTCAGTGTTCTCAACCATCTCCTCGTCATCCTCACCACCAAGGTCGTCAAGAGCAGCCTTCCATTTCTCCACATCCCAGGCCGACTTGTCAAAAGCAGGATCACCAGCCTCCATCGCCATCTTGATCCGCGCTTGGAAGATCGATCTGGCAACCCACACCTTGGCTTCGTCTGTCGCTTGCTCCACTGCCTCTTGACGTTGGGCTTCAGCTAAGGATATCTGATCCTCCAATTGTTTCTTGAGTTGGATCATGGCTTTATCCTTAGCAATCACAGCTTTCCCTAAACCTGCCATCTTTTCGCT
Source organism: Bidens hawaiensis (assembly GCF_021521415.1). Lineage (NCBI taxonomy): Eukaryota > Viridiplantae > Streptophyta > Magnoliopsida > Asterales > Asteraceae > Bidens > Bidens hawaiensis. Next base: position 50,729 of record NW_027500955.1, read on the forward strand.
CATCTGAAGGATAGTCTTCTCATAATAATCCCTCATAACAATCACAGCCTATCAACAAATTTCATATCAAGATTGGGACAATACTGGATCCTAAATTATTAAAGACGAAAATTTGATATACTTACAGAGCAGACAATGTCGCAATGAGCCTCGGGATCAGAGGATCTTTTCCTCTTAGAAGCTGCAGATTTGGCCCTGGTTGTGGCGGTCTTTGGTTCAGAACTGGTTCCAGCCTTTGAAGCTTCCTTCTTGGCAGTGGGGGAGGTCACCATACAATCGATATCGTCCAGGGAGAACTTGAGGGCAGACTTTCCAGATTTCTTGGTGCCTATAGAAGGAAAATCGACAGATAAGTATTCTACTTTATTCTAATTACTTTAAAATTATTAACTTAGTTGACATGCTTGAACTTGAGAGGATATCACAAAAGCCTTCAACAAATCGAGCTTGAAAATTTCTAACTGCGGTATCCAGCTCCAGGAACCGTAACCGTTTTGCTTTTTCTTCCGTTCCAGGTAGCTTGCTCAATGAAGTGAAGTTCTCAACTGCAGAGAACAGAAAAGAATAAGTCTTAAAACTAAAGAATAAAGGATCATGCTATTCCTTAAGGATCCAGGATCCTACCCTTCGTGACCCACGTTGAAGGAAGATCAGTCCCCCTAGTATCGAGTCGCGTTTAACGAAGAAAAATTGATTCTTCCACACGGAATCATTTAGCGTGGCTTTGGAGATCGGATGGGGCTGTCGAGGCTTGGATTTGAAGATAAAACGGTAAGAACCGAAGGTAGTGAGGGTATACAGATATGACAACTCCGGAAGGCCAAAATTATTTTTTTCCTCCTTGATGATTCTTTCGATAGTGCTAAGAACCCTCCAAATCATCGGCATGGCTTGTATGTAAGATATGTCGGTAGAATCGAAAAAACTTTGGGTAAAAGGCGGAAAGGAGTATTTATTGCCGATAAGAAAGGGAGTTGCCGGAAAGCAGATCCAAACCTTGGAGTAAATATCGCATCTAATGCTGGATTCGTAGGATCGGAACAGGATTTCTGGAGGAAATAATGTATGAAAACTGTTAACCTCGGGATTCGTGAGCTTACAAATTTCAGAAGATGGGTTGGAAAGCAGACCTTGGGTTCCATTTCGACTAGTTCGGAACCACCGGATGACTGTTCAGAAGGTTTAGAAGGGGCCGGAGAAGAAGAATAAGCGGCGGACATGATTAAAGTAAATAAGATACAGAGGTTAGAAGAATACCTGATGCGTCGGATGAAGGTTTATATAATCCAAGATATAGGGCGGCATATATGGACGGTTATAATTAACCTTGGGGGCTAAATGGTAAATTTTCTGGCAAAACCGTCCCATCATTCAGTTTTCACAGGATTTTGAATTTCAAAATGACAATTGTGCTCCATTGTCACCCGCCATTTTGGGGGCAATTGTTAGGTCACGATTTTTATACTAAGGATCCTTTATCCTTGACTGTCTTATGGATAGTTTATCCTTGAAATATACATAAGGATATAAATGATCGACGATCCTCGGTATTGTTTGTTTAATAATGATTGCGTTTAGTATGGTGATGTGTTAGACAGGTATATCAACTTTAAGACGAACTTGCATCAATTATCCTCATGGGACATCCTATAGCTGGAACATGGATCTAGGATCCTAATTCAACATAGTTGATTATGGACGAACTCTCTAGAAGATTGACGTTTAAACAATAACAACGGTATCTAGACCTGGTCTACCGCTTTGTTCGCTAGTGAGTGGCAATCAGCACGTGGTCAAAGAGCACGTTGGTGAGGAATGGAAGACTAGCGGATTTATAGGATGAAGTTGTTAAGTTTTTTAATTACTTTTTCCTTATATATTTGAGTATGATCGAGTAGGAAAACACATGTACTTACACACACACTAGAGCAGAAATTAATACTCTCTACAAACTAGCATACTCTGTAACCTCGATCGTATTCTCCACTACATTTGTAACCACCTTTCGTTCTATTAATATAATCGACGGTGATAGTTTTCACCGTCGGGGGGTTTTTTGTGCCAGAGACCACGATAATCATATACTCATCGACCAAAGGTTACCTTGTTGATCATTTACTAAAGTAATCCGTCCAAAGATTATCTTATTAATCCTTGACCGGAGTTATTTTACCAAAGATTACCTTGATAAGTTTTGACCGAAGTAAGACTATTTTGGTTAAGGGCTTTTTCCCTCGTGATCAAACCTTTGTGTTCACTAATATTCCGATTACACAATTGTCATTATCAAGTTAGCACCTTACCTCACTTAACAGATTTGGATACTTGATCCATATCAGATTCTTATTAAGACTATTTTTATTAACAGATTTGGAAGTAAGACTATTGTTTTGGATAAAAATCTGTTAAGGATCAAGTATCCAAATCTGTTAAATGAGGTAAGGTGCTAACTTGATAATGACAAGTGTGTAATTGGAATATTAGTGAACACAAAGGTTTGATCACGAGGGAAAAAACCCTTAACCAAAATAGTCTTACTTCGGTCAAAACTTATCAAGGTAATCTTTGGTAAAATTACTCCGGTCAAATTAATAAGATAATCTTTGGATGGATTACTTTAGTCAATGATCAACAAGGTAACCTTTGTTCGATGAGTATATGATTATCGTGGTCTCCGGCACAAAAAACCTCCGGACGGTGAAAACTATCACCGCCGTTTGAATTAATAGAACGAAAGGTGGTTACAAATGTAGTGGAGAATACGATCGAGGTTACAGAGTATGCTAGTGTGTAAAGAGTATTAATTCCTGCTCTAGTGTGTGTGTAAGTACATGTGTTTTCCTACTCGATCATACTCAAATATATAAGGAAAAAGTAATTAACAAACTTAACAACTTCATCCTATAAATCCGCTAGTCTTCCATTACTCACCAACGTGCTCTTTGACCACGTGTTGATAGCCACTCACTAGCGAATAAAGCGGTAGACCAGGTCTAGATACCGTTGTTATTGTTTAAACGTCAATCTTCTAGAGAGTTCGTCCATAATCAGCTATGTTGAATTAGGATCCCAGATCCATGTTCAGCAATAGGATGTCCCATGAGGATAATTGATGCAAGTTCGTCTTAGAGTTGATATACATGTCTAACACATCACCATACTAAACGCAATCATTAGTAAACAAACAATACCGAGGATCGTCGATCATTTATATCCTGATGTATATTTCAAGGATAAACTATCCATAAAACAGTCAAGGATAAAGGATCCTTAGTATAAAAATCATGACCTAACAAACATGTATAACTTTTGACGTTTCTAAACATTCGGATTTAACGGATATGTCTTTTTCAACATCAACTTGATCGGTTGAGTCTTTTTTCTTAACAACCCAATGATATAACTTTGAAGTAGATCTTTTCACATAAAATTTCACTCTTTCAAACCTTTTCTCATCACAATCTTTCAAATCAACTTTCTCAACATTTTGCCTCCTCGAAACGTCTTTAACGGTATCGTCTTTTCTGCTGAACGTATGTTTCGGAGGACCCTTTGGAATATCATATTGTACATTTGAGCTAGTATTTTTGGACTTTGAATTTTGAAATTTTTGTTTTACTGTTTTCAGAACATCTTGGTTGCCCACATCTGATTTAGGAATGTAAACAAACTTAGAACTATTCTTGTACCAAGAAGATTTCTTAGTTCGTTTACGTTTGTTTTTTTGAACAAAGAAATCCTTATTGGGTTGATTTCGGAATTGGATTTCTTTCTTGCTCTCAAATATCGTACCATGAATGAATGCAACCATATTAAATTGCTCACGCTTAACAGTTTGTGATTCCTGTTTAGGTGCAGCATTCTCGTCAATGAATCTGCTTATTGTTTTCTCATTTTGATTAGCCTTCATAAAAAGTGTCTTTTCGCATTTTTGAGTTGGTCATAAGCTTCCTTAACTCGATTAAGCTCAACTAGTAACGAGTCGGTGTGAGTTTAACTTTTTGTACTCCTCACATGTTTCACAAGATTTACCTTTCTCGGCTTGTTTTCAACATTGACTTCCAAAAATGATTCTAAAACCAACTCTTCATCATATTCCGAATCACCATCATCATCAAATTTTGGGGTGTTTTCGATTTCAGGTAATGACGGTTCTTCAGTTTTTCAACACCATACATGATTTTTTATCTTTTCGATGAACTGAGAAAATCTACATGTGTTGGGGTTTTTGATTGAATGGCTATAACGACTGTACCCCAAACTTCAGGAGACATCTCAACAAGCGTATATGCCAACCTGTCAATATAGTCTAACTCGCTTTTATCAACCCCGAGATGTTTCATTTCATTCACAAGATCGCAATATCGATTGATTAACGAATCACCCGATTCTTCAGTCAATAATCAAACATATCGAATTCTCTCTTCAAAGCTCGTCTTTTGTTTCTTCTCAAAGCCTCTTCTTCATTAAACGATCTTGAACAATCCATTTTGCACGTAAATCGTGGAAGTAAAACCCTTATACGGACAAACCAGTTTATACGCCATAGGCGTAGCGTATAACCCACTTATACGTAAACGTATATCAGCAACGTGTAACAACTTATACGGATGAATCGCAAATCAACGTATAACACCCAACAATCTTATACGGACAAATCAACTTATGCGGCAACACATAATTGTTAATCCACTTATGCGTCCAACATGTAAACCCTCAACAAAAGTTATACGTCCACATGCTCACAACCTTATACGGCCACCATGCACATATACGTAGAAACCGTTTATGCGGCAAACTGAAAACGAGTAACTTGATTGAAATTGAGCTGTCCACAATTAATCAATCAATGAAAATGTGGCTAATCGAAACGTGTATCAATATGCAGCAGCAAGAGAATGTGAAGTTCAATCAATATGCGGTGCAACAAAACTGTTCCAGTCAATTATCAACTAATCCTCTATCTATGACCATATGCGGGAAAATGAAAACTTCAACATATAATTTAAATGAGCCGTCCAAAACCTTTTATGTGGAAACTTGTCAATGTGCGTATATCAATTGTGTATTTAATCTTAATTTGGGGAATAGAAGTTGTTTCAATCAATTACTTTTGCAGTCGTATATCTTTGACCACTTATACGGAAGAGTACAAGCCCTACGTGAAATTGACCTTTGGTCACACGAAAAAAAGTGTGGCTGTAGGCCTTTAGCCACACACGTCTGGTTCAAGTCATGTGTGACCAAAAGTCGCGACATGGTAGGTAATATTGCCACAAACAGTTTTTAGTGGCCTTATGTGGTTATAAGTGTGGCTAAATGGTACCAGCATTAGTTGCTGGTCATTAACAAGCCTCTCCAATAAGTGTGGCCAAACGGTAGGAAATGGCCACATGACTATTTACTAGATGTGACCATTGCACATATAGAGCCACATGAATTTTATAATAATGTGGCCAATAGGGTTGGGTAAGCGAGCATTGAGACTAATACCGTGTGGCTATAGCAAAGCAATGGCCACTTAAATTTAATAATAATGTGGCTAATTATATTATACAGACACTGGATGTTATATTAAATGTGGCTAAAAATGTTTACTTGCCACTCAAACACTCCTTTGTAGATTATAGTGCGGCTGTTGTTCTACCGTTTGTCACACATAATGCTTTTCATAATTTAAAGTGTAGCCACTGTCAAACTTTTCGTCACACATAATGATGTATTGTGTGGCTAATCATATCATATAGACACTGGAGGTTATTGTCAATGTGGCTAAAAATGTGAACTTGCCACTCAAACACTCTTTTGTAGTTTGTGGTGTGGCCATTGTCTTACCATTTGTCACACATAATTCTTTTGTAATATAAAGTGTTGCTATTATCATACTTTTGGTCACACATATATAAATGTGGCTAAATGTGTCTTACCGAATTCAGTTTTTTTATTATTTTTTAAAATATGGATTATAAAAATCAGATTATTAACCTGCTAACAATGCATAATATAAATATTTCAAAGCATAACTTTATAAATGTGACTAAACACATTACATATATTCAAAACATGTTTTTTCATAATTTTAAGAAACCCAATAACATAAATTCAAAACGGGTTTACATTACTAAACCTTCACTAATAAGTTATAAATTTAAAATATTTGAAACTACTGCTAATCCCAATCGACCTCAAACTTTCTCATAATCTCATCAAATTGTGTTTTCCCCCTTTCTTCATTTTCCTTAAGTTCTTTTTCCATCTGTTCCATTCGTTGCACTCGTTCTTCAAATGCGTTTCTTGACTTCCTTTCATTTTCTAGTTCTTTTTCCATTTCGGCTCTAACTTTTTGAACCTAAAATTGTTAAAATATTAGCATCATAACTATACATCATCTGTATAAAATAAAAAGTTAAATTTAAATATGCAAAACTAAAACAACCAAGCAGATATAAAATAATTAACTAATATATTACCCGAAAACGAGAAAACATACGAGCGATCACATTCTTTGACACCATTCTGAATGTAGCCCAAGGTTCATCATAGTGCTCGATTAGTATTTTTATGATATTCCTATGAATCTCATGACTCGCAAACCTATAATATTGAAATAACCAAGTAAGTATATCTGTAACGTAAATAATGAAAATGTTAAAACTAAAAACATACATATCCCCATTCTTTAGAATAAATTTATTCCCAGAGGTATCACGAGGAACGATAGATGACGTGTTTCCCACAAGTATACATTTGTAGACCATCGACATCGCCACAACCAACACCATCCTCATGTGATCCAGCAAGTAATGCCCCACCACGATGGCTTTCACCCTTCCTAGGTACCGTGGTACGTCCACGCATTACACGGCGACTATCACGCACAATCAATTAGACATAATATATTCACAGACACAAACTTGAATCGACGACTCGTTGGTGATAACAATCAATGTCAACTGTAATAAAAACTCCTAACATGTATTCACACATCCTATCTTGGCAAATCAACCAAACATTCATCATACAACTTAACTTATGTTCACTTAGTTCACGAGACAGTTATAACATTTACAAACTGATTTTATTCACTTTGAAAAGATTTAAGTATAAATTATACAAAATTTACCACAGTAGAATATGTGAATTAGGTTTTTCAACCAATTTTTATTATATTTTTCTCATGCATAAAAAACTCACAATAATTCAACCATTACAGACATGTACCAACAGTTCAGCAGATTGCACAACAAACACATGTTTAATGGCTCTATCAACTCATTAAACCAAATTGTGCAAGACCAACTGGATTGTCTTCAAAACTCATAATACTAATTTTCATAACTAGAACCAACCCGTTTGGTTTTTTAATTAGTTATGGTGTCGGAAAGACATACCAGAATATAACTCCCCGAATCATATTTGACCAGTGTTTTTGTAACATTATAAAATCTATTCAAACCTCGTCCAAAAATTACAAACTTTACCTTTCCGAAAACTAAACTCATAGTACTATATCCTAGAATCAAAAATCGTTCGATAATCATAGTTTAATATCAAGTTACATACCAATAAATAAACGAAACGAATGTGTCAGCAAACTGTTGTCATCAAAACTCAAGCCCTAACATATTTATGACATCTCTAGGGTTCTAATTCATCAATTAACCTTTTAGCGATGAAAGAATATGTACTAAGCCTCAATTACAAGTGAAATACATACCTTTCTAGAGATGAAAGAAGATGTACTAAACTTCGATTACAAGAAATAACACTTAAAATTGAAAATCCCCAAACTTGGTTCTTATTGTTCTTCACATTCAACACGAATTCGGAAAAAATTAAGATAGAATTGATGGAAACTGACACCACACGTGAATTCCTCTCGCAAAAATAATAAGATTAGAACCCGGAATCAAAGAATTTGGTTAAGAAATAAGTGAGTTACAGATTTAAAGATGAAGGATTATGATGGATGTAGAGAGATGAAGAAGAATAAGAAAGAATGAAGTAAAAGAAAAAAAGGTAGGGTAAATATGTGATCAAATTAGATATAAGAATGAAAGAGTAATTCAAAATTTTTTGAAGAAAAAAAAGGGTGAATTTAATTTGAAATTTTGAGGGATTTGAAATTAATAGGAACTAAATAAAATTATTGTTTTTATTTTTAATAATTAAAATAAAGAGTTGTTTGTGTAGATATATTTAAAAAAAAATCATAAAACAAAAAACTACAAAAATTTTTAAAAAGTAAAAAAACCAAAATTCTTATATTTCATTCCGGTTTTCATTAAATAAAATAAAAAAAAACGTCGTATTATACACATATGTATAAGTATTTAATATTTAGTTACATAATATACACATATGTACAGTATCATTTATCTTAAATTATACACATGTGTATAAAAAAATCATTTAAATGTACATATATGTATATATTATACATATGTGTATATAATTTGCTAAACCGAGTTTGTTTTTTTTTCTTTTTTTTGTTTTTTTTTTTTGAAACCGGGATGTTAAATTAAGAATTTTGGTTTTTTTTTGTTACTTTTTTCATATTTGTGTTTTTTTTTATTTTATTGTTTTTTTTTATTTTGGGTTTTTTGTGGTCCAAAATGGTTTTCATAGTTCTTAATTTCAAAAAAGTTCTCTCATGATCCTGATCCTATATATATATATATACTAGTAGGTACCCACTCGATGCTGTGGCGCTGACAATTTACAACACGTTACTTGTTTTCCGTTAGTTTATCAATCCTCTCGTGAGATTGTGTAGTGCTTTGGTAAGTTTTCTTTTTCAAAGCATTGATGTGGTCTAGTCTATAACTTTCGTTAACCATTTCTAGTAATCCTCAGTTGACTTCGCACAATAAAGAAACCCTCTATCTAAGCTGGCAAGCAATGCTTATAACAGTTTCGAGTCGAGTGGTTTTCAAACATAATACACGCACGAGCTGTTAGTAGTAGAGTTGCACAAATCGGGTTTTTCAAATACCCGGGTTCAGGTATGACCAGGTATGGAAAAATCGGGTTTTGGCAATACCCTGGTCGGGTTCGGGTCCGGGTATTTTCTCTATAAAATCATACACTATGAATTGAGTTCGGGTTGGGTATAAAACCGGGTATTTAAATACCCTATTTTCGGGTATTGAAAAAAACCCTATTTCCTGGTTTTTTTTTGCTTTTTTTCGGGTATTTTCAGATATATATTAAATTTTTTAAGGGGTTGCACCTTTTAGGATTATTTTTCCGGGTATTTTTCGGGTAATATCGGGTATAGATCGGGTATTTGAAAGACCCAGTTCTGGGTATTACCGGGTACAAATCGGGTCCGGTTTCGGGTACGAGTTTTGGTACTAAAATGCATACCCTATACGTACCCTACGGGTAGGGTCAGGTATAAAATTAACCAGTTCCGGGTATTTTTATCGGGTCCGGTTTCGAGTTCGGGTTTTTTGTGCACCTCTACTTAGCAGCAACACAAGCAATATAGTTTTTTTAGTATATTGTCATGCCCGTTGGAGTAACTTGTGAAATCTAATGAATTACTGTTTGAGTCAGATTTATTTTCTTTTTTCTCTTTTACAAGTTAGTGCATAGCAAAAGTTATATGTTGTTTGCACTTAAGCCTAATAATATTAACTAATCAAACAATAAACGCAAGTAATGAAATAGATTATTCAAATAACATACGCTCTCATTAGCCCGCTTACATGTTAAACAGAAAAACAAAGCTATACATATTTCAGTTCAGTTCAGTTCATTATTGTTCAAATCGAACCTGGTAACTGATCTATCTATCTATATGTATCAGCTGCTGATTTACAATACACGCAATCAATCACTAATGCTGGAGATTGTCTTCTAGAGTTTTGTGGAAGGAGAGGCTTCCAATCTGGTTTTTCATCATAGTACATGTCAAATTTATGTGGCCCGGTTTGTATTTTAGAACACAACACAATATTCCAACGTTAGCCCGGTTTGTATTTTGAAACCTGTGAAATACAGTTCAATGTCTTGTTACTTTAATAGTTTTGAGTGAATCAAACCACTTTTTACATCTTATAATAAGCTTATACCCAACTTTGTGGCTTTGTGCATGCATCCTATCTATTCGGAAGCACACAAAAAATACTTCCAACACCCCTGGACTTATTCATTTTTTTTTTACCAAATTTGGCTTTTGATCAAAGTCAAGAAAAGTCAAAATTGATAGGAAAAATCAACTAAATACCCATTCATATGTGTCCACACAAATTATTTTTAATTCATACTTAGGTCTCTTAAACGGTTGTTCGAGGTCCAACCCGACACAAACTTGAACACAACCCAAATCCAATAATCGTGTCAGACACGTGAACCCGAACAGAATACGTTTGACCTTTTTACACATTATTACTTGAAATTTAATTTTTTACAATCAATTTCTCTTTTCGTTTTATGTTTTGACATAAGATATGAAACAAATATAATTTTTTACATAAAGCATATTTTAAATACATATAGAATAAAATAAATAGTTTAACGGGTCACCCCACGAACCTGCTGGTTCGACCAGACACAACCTAAACGGGTTCTTCGGTTTGACTCGAAACTGCCCAGCTGCTTATACTATGTACCCACATGTCCAAGGCCAAAGAGTAGATCGGCTAACACACAACCCGCATACCACATGTAATACAAGATTTATTTCTAACTATTTATCTTTTAAAATAAACGGGCCAGTTTGGCCCATTTCAACATGACCCGTTTCTGATATAAATTTCAAATGATGGTCAACCCAAACGGTTTCAACCCATTTCAGCATTACTTGTTTCTGATATAAATACATCATGATTCTAACACTTTTATTAAAAAGATCAGATTATTGATAAATATAAAATTTTGAAATCATATGCAACACAAAGTTGCAGAGTTTTTGGCAAAATTTATTCAAGGTAAACACACAAAACAGTCAAACTTCTTAGTTCATGTAAAACAAAAAACATTTCATACAAAATCAAGCTTAATTATACTTACTTTATCATCAAGAAGCTAAGAAAATTTCTCTGTCAAGATCATATTCTCTAGCGAGCCTGCATTCGACTGCACAAAACAAAAAGAAACTTAAAACAATACCTTTTTAAAACGAATCGTTTTGAACCGAAAATACCAGACAAATGACTAATTAAACTAAACCAATATGAAAAACCGAATTAAACAAAATCAAACATGTATAATGGTTTGGTTAACCGAAAGATCGATTATAGTTACGACCCATAAAAACCCCCATGAACATACCTGTGGGTTCTAAAGATGATCCAAAGCACATAATGCTACCAACCAAGTACGCCACTGAATATTTTACAAGAACATGTTAGACTATATAATAGCCTACCTCATAAGACAATTTTATTTCATCCACATAAAAGAAAGCCCATTTCTTTTACCAAAGTCATAACACATATGATTAATCAACTGATATATTAAAGAAAACTTGCAAAACAGGTTGGTGGGTTGGTCTTGAACATAGATGATTGCCTACAAGTTCATAACCTTCACGCGATGTCTGTGCAAACCATGCAATAATATGATTACTATCTTTCGTACACATAAAAATGTAAAGATATGATACATTAAAATTAATAGATTTATATTTTTAGATCAAACTAGAGAATGCAACTAAGCTTCAAGAAAGCAAGCAACATGTTTTTCACACCATGGTAGATAGATCTCTACCATATCTAAAATAATAATTTTAAAAATGGTTAGATCCTTATATAAATAGGCCAAATGTATATTTTATTACCTGATATTTGGGCTATGGAAACACGTTTCAAAATCCAAGTATTTCATCTCCAGCTCCCGTCATAATTGTATGCAAAACCTAATTTTTATTATTAAACTTATGATTATTCTCTAAAGAAGTAATTTATAATCACAAAAGTAACTTATAAACCTAGCTACCTATCTGGTGAGATTGCAAGATACAACTCTATTTGGAGTGCTCATGAGTCCATTGACATTCTTTAACCACACAATATTGCATATATACCTGCCATTATAACAACACCAAAGTTGGTGGTTTTATAAAATTTCATGACACCTGGTTACTCATTGAGTCTAGCAAGCCAAAATTTCTTATCTTTTCCTTTATTTAAATGATGGGCCTTAGTTAGAGTTATAGAAATCAAACAACGAATCATATTCTCAATTTGAATAAAGATTTATCCATAGTACATACAAGACATACATTATGTTTTGCTAAGATATTCAGCATTATGTTTATATGTATAAACAGAAAAATACATTAATAAAGTAAGTTGGACAAAAAAGTCCGATTCAGATTATTATTTAGAATTATGTGTTATTATGTTATAATAATAAAAGGTAAATGCTAATTGTTATAAGGAAAAAAAAGTTCAAACAACTAATCAAATTCTCAACTTCTAAAACAAACATATTAAATTACTATTCTATAAGAACAGCAAATCCTGAACAAAAAAAGGTAACAAACTCTATATTAGGAAAACCTAAAATGATAACTAAAAGCGATATCGGGTCGCTCTTGAGTATTTAGTTGGGCAAACTTGATTAAATCTGAGCCCGAAAACGCATAGAATGGCCCAATTTCAATTGTATGCTTGTATACAACATCCATAATGATGTGTATTGTTAAATAATTTCCAAATTTTCAATAAAAAGTAATTAAATTGTTGATGTCCTTAATATTTACATAATCAAAGTTAAACAAACAGAAATGTAATGCCTCGATCTCTGCAAGGTGCACAACTTTATCCTTTTCTTTGAACTCTCAGCAAGAAGCAATAGCAAGTAATACTGTATCTTGAAAGAACGATCATCTGCAAAAGGGAAAACCAAAATCAAAACGTAAAAGGTAGGTTTGGCCGAAAACATCTTAACGATTTTGTGAGACTGAATATGTTGCTGCTACTACAGATTTAATCTTCGTCGAGTCTTGGGTTATAACAAAATTCTGCCCTAATTTGACCTAAGTCAAACACTAATTGTAAGTAAATCATAAAAAAATCAAATATCAAAGAACCCAAATACATACCCCAAATTTAAATCCCTAAAAATGAAATTAGACGATTAGTTGAATGCAATACCTTCTTGTTGTCGTGTTCCTCCACACCATGGTACCAACTACGACAACGGCGGCGGCACAGAGACGGCTATTGAAGGCGAAATAATTAGCACCGGAACCCAGTTTTAGATTCGTAACCAGTGATGAAACTGAGTTCGTCATCACATGAGCTTTCTTTCCAATTGTAAATGGTAAGAATTCACGAACTCTTTAGAGGAAAAGAAAAAAGAAATCAGCCAAATTAGCGTTTGAAATTTACCTAAACTGACGATGGTTGTGGTGTGGACGGAAAGATGAGAGCGATTTCAGGGTTTAGGAATAGAACAGAGGTAGAAGATTATGAAAAATAATATGCAAGCTACCGATTGTAAAATGTTGAACAGCTGGCCTGGTTTGATGAGAGAGAAATGAAAGGATTAGGCTTTCGTGATTTTTGATGCAAATACTTGATGGGAGGAATTCAAAATTTGAACATGATCATCAGATAAGTAATTTGGGCGGGATGATGAAACTTTTCTTGCTTAAGATTTTATGCAATAGACACTTGCATAGTAAGCTTGAAAATGTTGTACCTCTTAATTTTAAGAGTTTTTGATGAAATTTCCTTATTGTCCTTCCTATATACATTTTAATATAGTATAGATATATAACAACCAATTAAACCTTAAATAATACAAGAAATTGAATTTGAAATATAAAAACATATAACATAAATACAAGTGATATTTATAGTTGCTCTAAAAGAATTGTATAAGAGTGTAGTTATTCAGTGTTAACGACCAATAAACCATACGTTCCTTAGTGGGTCATACTAGTTCTTGATCGGTGTTAGTGTCCCATTATAGCATCTATCATGTCACAGTTGTTGTTAAAGAGTTGAATAGGAGTGTCATTAGTCATGGTTAGGTGTTAAAGCCTGAAACACACCATACTTTCGTCAATAGGCCTTATTTGGCTATCATTAGTCATAGTTAGATGTTAGTGTCTCTTGGTTACGTCATAGTTTCTTTAAGAAGTTTGTATAGGACTATCATTAGTCATAGTTAAATTTTAACGTACAAAAAATGTCATACATTCATCAATGGGCCTTGATTGGTATTAGTGGCCATTATAGCATCCATCATGTCCCCGTTGCTACAAGAGGGTTGTATATGAGTGTAGTGAGCCATAGGCATGTGTCAACACCCAATAACATGAGATACTTTTATTAATGGGCCATACTGGGCCTTGATTATTTTTAATGGCCAGTATGGTCTCTATCATGTCATAGTTAGGCTAACAGGTTGTATAGGAGTATAGTGAGTCATAGTTGGCTGTCATACTTTGCATTAATGGGCCGTCTTGGACCTTGGTTATTGTTAGTGACCCATTGTAGTCTCTATCATATCATAGTTGCTCTAAAAGGGTTGAATATGAGTTTTGTGAGTCATAGTTTGGTTAACGCCCAATAATATTTTATACTTTCATTTTTTTTGGGTAAATGGTTCTACCCGGTTAAATTCATTCCACACAACCAACAAAGAACAAGTAATATGACAAAGTGCCATATTAGTTCTCATGTATGACATGCCATACAAGAGTAAACAAAACCAAAACCACCAAACAATGGTAAACACTGCTAAAGCCTACACAAGAACCAAAGAAACAAACATAACAAAAACAAATCAACCATTATCATCAATTTGGTGAGAAACTCCTCTCGGAAGGTGCCAATCTTCGAGAACCCGATTGACCCGTTCAGAATTCTTGAACTTTAGAGTCATTAGCTTTAGGCGAGTACCCTTAATGATTTCATCAGCAACAATCTTTGGAGTCTTCAAAGAGTTCCTGAAAAGCCGGTTATTTCGTTCCTTCCAAATTACGTAAACCGAAGCCCCAAGTAACAGCCGATTAATAACATTATCAATAGAGTTGGACATTCCAAATTGAGACACATATTGAAGAATATTCGCCCAACCATTCATGCACCCCTGAAACTTACCTTTCATTTTGAAAATACTCCAAACCTCAGAAGAGAACTTACACTCAAAGAAGAGATGATTACGAGAATCCGGCTCTCCATTACATAAAAGGCAGCAATACAGGTTATGATTTGGATACCCACCAATATTCCACCCCATTATACGATTCTGCGTGCTCAGTCTATCATGAAGCATAATCCACAACATAAAGGAGTGTTTTGGAACACATTGAGAGAACCAAACAACATGCATCCAAGAAACCTTATCAGCCGGTATTCGAAGAAGTTGCCATATTCCTGAAGCCGAGAAATTCATTGAAGTACCATTCTCATCCATTACCACGATCTTGTCCCTCTTTTCCGGATAAATACTCACCCCCTTTAAGTTCGAAAGAATTGGGAATCTCGAAATCCAATCAGGCGGCCATCCCCAGTTATTATGAAGAACAACATCACTGACACAAGGTTTTTAAAGTCAAACCAGCCCCATGTATTGCTCTCGGGTTAATATAATCACTTAAAGGACATAAATCATCCCATTTATCATACCAAACTGAAGTAGATCTCCCATTACCGATTTCATGCCATATAAAATGTCTAATATGGGGACGAAACTGAAGAATTTTCCTCCATCCCCAAGTACAAGAGTTAGGAATCTGCAAGCTCCAAAAATTTCGCCCCTTCATTTTATACTCATGCATCCATTTAACCCACAACGACTTACGATCATTGATTAAACTCCAAATATGATAAACCAGAAGAGAGTTATTGACATCCCGGATACGCCGGATACCCAAACCACCTTCACTTTTCGGCTGACAAACAATATCCCAAGAAACTTTATGCTTTCCCTTTTTGTGTCCAAAGTCCCAAAGGAAATTTTTAATCCGTTTTTCAAGATCAGCAATAAGTCTAGAAGGAAGTGAGAAAACAGCAGACCAGTAAATACATAAGGACGACAGAACAGACCTGACCAGCTGAAGTTTACCCGCAAAAGATAAAGTTTTATTCTTCCAATCTCCAATCCGATTATCCATACGATCCAGCAACCTCTTACAATCACGGTAATTTAGTCTCGTAGAAATAAGAGGAACACCCAAGTATTTAACCGGGAGTCTACCTTCAACGAAGGGCATAATATTCAAAATCCCACTTTTAACGCGATCCGAAACATTACAGAAAAACGCGGTACTTTTCGGTACACTAGGAGTAAGCCCGGACATATCTTTGAAATCATTCAGAGCCCCCATAATAGTTTTAGCAGAATCCACATCGCCTCGAGCAAACAGGAACAAATCATCCGCAAAGCAAATATTGATAATATTTAATTTTTCACAATGACGATGAAAACGAAACGAGCGTTCAATACGAACCTTTCGATGCAGAATCAACGTGAGAACTTGCATAACCAGCGTGAAAATATAAGGAGACATCGGATCACCCTGTCTTAGACCTCTTTTACCACTAAAGAACCCGTGTAAGTTCCCATTTATGGATATCGAAAAAGAAGAAGTGGTTATGCATTCCATTATCCAATGAATCATCCTATCGTGGAAACCATATCCATAAAGAATATCATGAATGAAGTCCCAACTGACCGTATCGTAAGCTTTCTGAATATCAACTTTAAAAGCACATCTAGGCGGTCCGTTATTAGTGTGATAATTATGCATTAATTCTTGCAAAAGGATGTTATCAGAAATTCTACGCCTAGGAACAAACGCAGACTGATTGGTATCAATTAACGACTCCAAACCCTTCATCATACGAACCGAGATAATCTTGGTAATGCATTTATATAAAGTGTTGCAGCACGAGATGGGACGAAAATCATTAGGAGTAAAAGTGGTGGTCACTTTGGGAATAAGGGCAATAATAGTGTGGTTAACCTGTTTAAGGAGACTTCCTTTTCTGAAAAATTCATGAACCGCCAAACAAACATCTTTCCCAACAATATCCCAAGAACTTTTAAAGAAGGCCGAGGAAAAACCATCAGGCCCCGGCGCTTTGTTATTCCTAATAGAGAAAAAAGCTTCCTTGATTTCCAAATCGGATATAGGTCTAACCATCAGCTCCGCTTAAGAGGTTGAGAGCTTAGTAGTAAAAAGCTGATTATCTGGTTTTCTCAATGGTTGCATATCCGAACCAAAAATGTTCATAAAATGATTAACAAACACCGAAGGAACATCCGATCCCTCATATAATTGGCCCTGAGCATCACTTATAGTATCAATACGACATCTATGGTTCCGCATTTTCAAGGAATTGTGAAAATACGCAGTGTTAGAATCACCAAGCTTTAACCAATCGACTTTAGCTTTTTGTTTTAGGAATTCTTCCTCATCTTTAGTTGCCTCATGATAAGCCTTAAGATAACTACTCTGCTCCCGAATCAACTCCAAATTAGTAGGGTCAATGTCAAGACGGGTTTGACAAGCATCAAGAAGGGTTCTTAGATCATTAACTTTCTTGTGGAGATTGCCTTGTCGGTGCAACAAAGAATGGATTAGATGTTTTAAGTTTTGGAGTTTCTTTACCACGCGAAACATGTAATAACCATTCACCTCAATTTTCCATCCGTTAGCAATAGTATCATTATAACCCGGTTTACCAATTAAGAAATTAGGGAATTCAAACGGTTTAGGCTTACCTTTAATAAGAGAGGGGAATTTCAATAAACATGGAGAGTGGTCTGAAATCCGGTATGGAAGGAACACTGCCGTTGAATCATTAAAAATATCCATGAATTTAGAGTTTCCCATCACCCTATCAAGCTTTTTGAAAAGACCCATACCCGTTCTCGGTTTATTGTTCCAAGTGAATTGGAGCCCGACCCCATTTATATCCTCAACTTCAATGTTCTTAACACAAGCACGAAAATCAAGCATCCCAGTGGATATTTTGGAAGAACCATGTAAGCTGTCTTCCAAATTAAGAGCACAATTAAAATCTCCAAGTAAAGCCCAAGGTTTACCACGAGTGAAATGTTTATGAACTGCAAGATTATGCCATAACTCCCTTCATTTCAAATAACAATTTTCAGCATACACGAAAGAACAATACATCGCCTTATTATCCAACTTAAACTTTAACTGAACGTGAAGAACCTGGTTCGAATAATCAATAACCATTAGATCAACCAAATCCGTATTCCACCCCACAATAATCCGAGTACCTTTATCACAAACACTACCATTGCTAGTCCAATCCCAAGTGTTACAAATCTTCTTACAAACATCAAAAACCGAATTTAATTGTACGTGAGACTCAAGAATAGCACACACCTGAATATTATTATCTTGGATTACCTTACGAACCTCTTTTTGTTTAAGAGGGCGGTTCAACCCTCTTATATTCCATGTAGCAATAGTACCCATTAAACACCCAATTCACCGGGTGTGCTTGCACCCTCAGAACCAATATCCGCTTTCATACTGTTAGCCACATCCGTAAAAAGCTCCTCCACATCATCCTCATCTTCATCACTTTCTGGTTCATCCACCAAACTACCAAACCGGTTACTAGTTTGGACATAATGCTTTTCCTTTGACTCAACCCCCACAGCCATAGAAGTTGTAGGTTTACCCACGGGATGATTAGTGTCTTGTCTTTGAGAGGGTGGTTTATTTACAGGTTGTGTCACAGCAGGTTTAGCTACCGGTCGATAGACAAGATTATGTTTCTTGACTTGCGTAATAACTTTTTTCTTTCCCTTCACCCTCTGGAAACCATCATCATTAGTGACTTTCATTGGTTCTTCATTTAACTTTTTATCATGAACTTGTTTCGGGCATTGAGTGTTCGAATGGCCAAACACTTGACATAAGGAACATCTGGGGGGGTCCCAATCATATTCAATCTTAATCTCCGAGATCTTGTTTGTCTCCCCCCACGTATCCGGAACAGCAACAACCAGCTTCCTTTTAATGTCCTGATTTGCATGAAGTTCAACTTGAACTCTAGCAAAACTACTTCTTCCCCATGATTCCTTACACATATTGGCCGTGTAAGAATCAACACTTATCGGATCCCCAATTCTTGAAGCGAGCAAACTTAGACCCTCCTCAGTAAAGGCACCCAGAGGAATATTCTGTAATCTGATCCAAACCGGAACAGACCGTATATCCTCCTTTTCCAAATCTGACTCCATAGTCCAAATATTAAGAATAATGGGGACATTCCTAATCATCCAAGGACCATCCTCAATCAGCCGCATCATCCCAACTTCCGTATGAAACTTGAAAAAGAAAAACCCTTTCGCATTCATCATAAGTCTCGTAAGCCCATATTTGTTCCAATTTTTCTTAGCAAAATACTCAACAACCGGAAAAGGAAGTCTGTTACCCAAAAAATAACCAAACAAAGTGTTAGTAAACCTGTCGTTAACTTTCTTGACAGATTCAACCGGGATAACCACATCAACTCCTTCCATTGTTGACTCCACATTTAATTTTCTTAATGTTACCTTAGTTGTCTTGTTTTCAAGTTGGACAACACTCACATACGAAGGCTTAGAATTTTCCATATGTTTCTCCATTCCTTCATCCCTTTGAATATTTAAAGACCCAGATCCAAAAACCTTGTTATCATCCGAAACCAAAGGCTGAAAAACCTCCATCTTGTTGAATAGTTAATGAATCAGATCCAAGAACCTTATTATCATTAGAAGCCACGGCTGAACAACCACCATCTTTGTTGATTACATCATTTAAAGGAACATTGAATGTTGTGTTTGCAGCAAACGAAACAGTTTTCAGAGCCCCCCTACGAGGAAGAACCCCATCAATGTTCGTAACTCGATTGGCTGAAAACCCTTGCTTGATACGATCAACAAATCCATTACCACCCTTCTGCTCCATGCAAAACCCTAGAACGAAAATAACACCCAAGAACAATAACCAAGAATGGCTGTTTGAAAACCCTAATCTTGAACAAGAACCAAGAACGGCTGTTAGAAACCCTAATCAACAAATAACACCCAAGAACAAGAACCAAAATTCCAAACAAACCAAGATCACGTATCAAGACCACGGCTGGAAACCCTAATCTTGAATACCCGAACCAAGAACGGATGTTTGAAACCCTAATACTCGTTAAAAGCAAGAACACGGCTGCACCAAGAAGAAATCCTAATCAACCAGCCAAGGATTAGATCAAGATCATGCGGCAAAAAACCAAGAAACGGCGCCAAGATCCCCACAAACCCTAATCGGTTTTCTCCTTTCTCTCTTGAACGGCCAAGAACTTAATAATCCTAATCTTGATTAACCACAAGATCCTCAATCAGTTAATAGGATTGTATCGATCTAACTAAACTATATCAAATAGCCGTGATCAATAACAAACCTACTAAGCAATCAGAACCAAGGATTAGATCAAGATCAAGCAGCAATCAAAGAAAACCCTAATCGGCCAAGATCATGCAGCAATCAAAGATCATGCAATCAAGATCAAGCAGCAATCAAAGAAACGGCCAAATATCATGCAATCAAAGAAAACCCTAATCAGCCAAGATCATGCAATCATGTTATTAGCAAGTTTATTTATTCTTTAACCCTTGAACTTTATCAATGGCTCCCCTTTTGAAACCATTTTCAAGAAGATAATTTGATAGCTCATCATACCATGCTCTAGGAGCCTGATGCAACCCATATAAGGCTTTATTTAGCTTATACACCCCGTTTGGATACATTGGATCCTCAAAACCTGGAGGTTGAGCAACATACACCTCTTCATCAATCTTTCCATTTAGGAATGCAGACTTGACATCAAGCTGGAACACCCTAATGTACTTTGAGGCATATGCAAGAAAGATCCTGATTGCCTCAAGTCTTGCAACTGGTGCAAAGACTTCCTCAAAGTCTATTCCTTCTTCTTGAAGGCATCCCAGTGCCACAAGTCTAGCTTTGTTCTTAATCACCAAACCCCTCTCATCCCTTTTCTTTCTAAAAACCCATTTTGTTCCAATTGCAAACTTGTTTCTTGGCCTATCAACAAGATCCCAAACATGTAGATCTCTGAATTGAGCCAACTCCTCTTGCATTGATTCTACCCAACTGTTGTCCTTTAAAGCTTGAACAATATTCTTTGGTTCTATTTGGGATAGAAAGCAGGAGTACAAACAGATGTTTGCAGATCCAGAATGACTTTTTATAACTCTTTCATGTAGATCACCAATGATGTTTTCAGAAGGATGATTCTTTTCAACATAAGGAGTTTGAACTATCATATCTACAGACATATTTATGTCAAGATTTGATTCATTGAGTTCAGGTTCCTCAATGATCAATTCTGTTTCAGCATCATGAAACTCTGGTGCTTCTTCAGTGTGCTGTCTTGAAGTGGATGCACCATTGTTTCCCATATTCATTCTTTCAAACAAATGTTGAAATCTTGCAGTTGATATAGCTTCTTCTTCATTGGTTTGGTTGCTTGGGTTCTCCTCATTCTAAACTTGATCATTTTGCACTTCCTGATTATCTTAATGAGCATCTGCATGATCTTGTTCTAGACTATGATTGTTTTCTTGATCATTGTCTTGAACTTGTTCAATGATATCACTCGAGGGACCCTTTATAAATGTAAATTCCTTTTCTTTATTAGCAACCTTCTTCTATAACATCTCCAAGTCCATTGTCTTCCCACTTTTCTTTTCAATCACACTGGTCTTGTAAAAAGAATCATCAAAGTCTTCAGGATAAATCTTGAAAGACCTTATCAATTTCTCATGATCAAACAGCCATGCTGCACCATCAACTGTGTTGAACTGATTTTCATTAAAGACAATATCAGATGATTCAATTACACTCATATGTTCTTTCACATATACTCTATATGCTTTTGAGTGTGTAGAATAACCAACGAAGAAGCAATCCAAGGATTTTGTTTGAAACTTGTTCAGATAATCCCAGGTGTTTAGAAGAAAACATTTGCATCCAAAGGGCTTGAAAAACTTTATATAAGGCTTTCTATTATAGAAAATTTCATATGGTGTCTTGTTATGCCTTTTGTTGACAAGTACCCGGTTCTGAACATAGCAGGCAGTATTAATGGCTTCAGCCCAAAATGTATCCGGTAGATTTGCATCTGCTATCATGGTTCTTGCAGCTTCAATAAGTGTCATGTTTTTCTTTCTGCAACACCATTTTTTTCAAGAGTTTTAGGAGCTAAGAATTGCCAAAATATTCCCTTTTCTGTACAGAATTCTTCCATGACTCCATTTTTTAACTCAGTTCCATTATCACTTCTCATTATTTTAACTTTCTTATTCAGTTTGTTCTCAATCATTGTTACACATCCCTTAATTAGCTCCGCAGTCTCATCCTTTGTACATAGGAAATAAACCCAAGTGTATCTTAAGTAATCATCAATGATCACCAAACAATATCTTTTCTTTCCTATACTTGGAACACTCACAGGACCAAGAAGATCCATGTGAAGCAATTCAAGTACATGATCAATTGAGTTGATGATCTTTGTCTTATGAGAGGATTTGTGCTGCTTGCCTTTCTGGCATGAACAGCAATGATCATCCAGTTTGAACTCTCTTGTAGGTAAGCCAATGACATGCTCACCCTTAACAAGTCTGTTTATGTTCTTCAACTTCACATGACATAGTTTCCTGTGCCAAAATTTTGACTCGTTTTCAGTGGCTTTGGAAACAAAACATGTACCTCCTCTTGAAACAGCTTCTTTCATATTTAACTCATATAGGTTTCCATTTCTTGGGGCCGTCATCATAATCATTTCAGGTGGGATTACAAATTTAGGTTTTAAGATGAAACAGTGTGAGTCATCAAAACCAACTTTGTAACCCTTATCACACATTTGTGATATACTAAGCAGATTATATTGGAGTCATTCAACATTAAACACATTGTCAAATGAAACCTTTCCATTGGTTAAAATTCCTTTTCCAACAATCTTTCCTCCATTCTCATCACTTCCAAAAGCCACAGGACCTTCAAACTTTTCTTCATAATTAACAAGTGACCTCTTGTCACAAGTCATGTGCCTAGAACATTCACTATCCATGTACCATATGTCATTAAGTGGAGTGGACTGTTCCTGCACAAAAGAAAGAGTTTGATTAGTTGAGTGATGAAGTGCAAGTTATCTCAACTTGCAACTTATCAGTTTCAGTTTCAATGGCAACTTTGGAAGTGAGTGTTGTTGGTTCAGGATCTTCATGAGTCAACTCAATATTGTCTGAATTATCAGTTTCATATCCACATTCTCTTGGAGTTTCAACAAATGAGGTTGTGACTTGGGATTCTTCTGGTGCATTGTCATACTCTTGAACTACATAATCTTTTCTTTCTGAGTATTCTCTTACATCAACAGTTCTTTCCACCTTAGTCTCAACCTTAGGTTTCCAAAGGAATCCTTCAGGTTCATATCCATGCTTTAACAAAAACTTCTCATCACCTGTCAGTTCAGTTGGTTTCTTCCTTGAAAAGAAACCTTTGTTCCTTGTCTTTTCACTGCTAGGTGAAACATGAGAACCATCATAATTGAATGATTGTATATCTTTTTTGGAGCTGATTCTCAAAGGTTGAAGGTTCTTTTTGATAGCTTTCTCATGTTTCTTAGGAGACACACTTCTTCTTACTGATTTAGTCACTTGTTTCTTTGTTTTGAATTCAAGTTTCTTCTCATTTCTTGTCTCTTCAGCTGATTTCAACTCATCTTTACTTGTGGTGTCATTTCCACAGACTCTTCCTTTTCCCAGGTATGCATCATACTTTTGCTTGTACAAAACAAAGTTTTGGCCATACTTTGTTTCATCTGGGACATGAAAGGGTTTGAAGTTGAATCTTTCATTACATGAGTCTGTATGATGACCATACTCATCACACTTATTGCACCAAACTTTTCCCTTGTATCTTTCATGTTCATTTGGTTTCTTGAATCTTTCACTTGGTTTAGGTGCTTTGACTCCAAGTGTCTTTTGAGTCTTCAGACCATCATAATCAATTGAAAAAGGAACAAATTCTTCAATTTTGATGTCTTGTCTTTCAAGTTTACTTTTGACAAAGATAATCTTTTCCATAATCATAGGTTCCTCATCTTGACTTTCTCTATGTCTTGACTATCTTTTCTCATATTCTTCCATGGTTTCTACCTCTCCAATGTCAAACACATCATGACTTGAGAAAACAGGGTAAACTGGAATGAAATTTTCAACATCAACAGTTTCAGTCACCCTTTTCTTGTTGTTTTGTTTTATCCTTTCCAACATAGCTTTGCTTGGAGGCCTCACTGCATTGTAGCTTATCTTCTTCCTTTCACAAATGTCAAAAGACACATGTTCTCTTTTCATTCTTTCATTTTGCTTTTTCGTTCTTGGTGTGACTGGTGGATACAATGGAAGTTTTTCAATTGATTCAGGTTTCTTCACTCTTCTTCTTCTATCAGCAGCCTTGATCTCTTCTTCAGTTATTTGATCACTCAATTCACTCAAATCATCTTGATTAAGATCATCAGAATCAAAGTTATCTTCAGAGACTTGCACACCAATTGATTTTTCTTCTTTCACTTCTTCCTTAACCATAAACTCACCTTCTGCATTTACCTCAACATTTTTGTACAAATCAACAAATTCTTCTTTGTCATGAAAAACATCTCTGAATTGTTGCAGGTATTCATCTCTTTTCTCTTTATCAACTTTTGGCATAAAGTTGTTGTTGAATGGTGGTGGTACTGCCTTGTATTTGTCTTTCTTATCTACTGGGTTTAGAATGCCACATATGTTTCCAGTGGAAACCAAGTTATTCAAAAATTCATTTTCATTCTGTAGTTTTGTGTTCTGCACCTTTTCTTCAACAATCATCTTCTTCAATCCATCAATCTCAGTGGTGTATCTTTTCTAAGCTTTGTAGCTACTTATGCAGTCTTCTTCTAAAGTTTTAATCTTTTCTTCACTTATCAACTCACTTGCCTCATATCCATTGATGATACTTTGCTTCCTAAAACACTCACTTTCCAGCTTGCCTACTTTTGTTTTCAATTCATTGTTTATTTCATTCAAATCAATAGTAGGAGCATGTGTACCTGAGATGATGATCCAGCTTCTTTATCAATCAATGCCATAAATGCCACATTTGCCCTCCTGATATCATTAGCAATTTCTTCTTCATGATTGCTCCAATCAAAACTACCCTCATGTTGTGTGGTGACAGCCACATTCCCTTGATTTCTGGGTTGATTTTGATTAGTTTGGATTGAGTTGTTTGGAATAGTTTGAAGGTGTTGATTGTTGTTTCTTTGAAAGTTTTGATTCTGAGGCACAAATTGATGATTATTATTCATTTGACCCTGTTGAAAGTTGTTGAAGTTGGAATTGTAGTTATTGAAGTTGTTGGGATTGTTGTTTTTTTGTTGATTCTGCTGATATTGATGTTTCTGATTTCTTGACTGGTTTTGGTATTGATTCATCTGGAAGTTTCTTGGCATGTTGCATTCTCTGGCAAAATGACCAGGCTGTTGACAGTTATAGCAAATGGCTTTTGACTTGTCAAATCCAATTCTTTCATTTGGCCCTGATAGGAGTGATCTACTAGTCCTGTTATATAGCCTTTTGCTTCTAAGAGCCAACATGGCTGCTTGCCATTTCAAATCCATGTCTTCCAAATCATCAGCATCTATCTGTTCAAGGTCATCCTGGATGACACTTGTATGAATCAGATTTTTTGCTACAAAAGCATTGTATGATTCTTTAAGCATAAATAGCAAAGCCCGTGTTTCACTTCCTTGGCCACTTCCTCCACCAGTGTAAGGTACATGTCCACTTGCCATTGAGGTAGAATCAGTATCATCCATAAGTTGGACATTGAACCTTTGCTGGTTTCCATGATGACTTGTACTACCACCAACAAAAGATTTAGGTGTATCCACACCATGCTCAACTGGTTCTTCAATGATAGGAATCTGTTGTTGATTTTTGGTTGTCAAGTTGCCCATTGGTGCAATGAGAGCATTAGTGACCTGGAAACATGGCTTCTCTTCTTTAATCATTTCATTTTCAATAATTTCAATTTCTGCAGCCTGAAGGAAGCACACTACATCATCCACCTTCAAATTATTGAAATTGGGCTTTTGGAGAATGAATTTGCAAGCAGTGTACCATTCCTTAGGCATTGAGTTAAGCAGCTTGGTGTTCAGATCAAAATCAGTCATGACATAGTCAGTGGTTCTCAGCTCATTTACAATTGCTAAGAATATTTCCAGATGTGACTTCGATCTCTCTCCATCCTTGTATTTAAATCTCTCTAACTATTGCTTAAGCCTCTGCTTTTTGATGTTCTTTAATTCAGTGTTCCCCTCAAACGTTTCAAGGATTGAATCATACATGGCCTTAGCTGTTGTGTGATGTGCAACCTTGGTCAGTATTTCCCATGACAGACCTAGCTTTATCATTGCTAATGCCCTGTCATCCACCTTCCTCATTCTGTCTCTTACAGCAACAGTTGCATTAGTACCTTCAGTAGTGTCTTGTGGACCATTCTTGATTGGATTCCATATATCCACATTATTATAGCAAACGGCTGCTTCAAATAAGACCTTCCATTTTGTGAAGTTTTCCTGTCCATAGAGTCTAGGAATCTTATTAGTAAATACCTCTTGTTCTTCATAACCAGACATTTTGAAAATCAAAATCAGTTGATTTGTAAAAGACAAGTTTTAAAAACAATCAGATCTGAAAACCGGTTGTTCAGATCTGATGAATCTGGTGCGAATAGAACAAGAATCAGAGGTAAAGATTTAAACTTTAATTGAAATAAGGAAGAGAAAAACACCGGAAAATTGTAGATCTGGACTGAAATGAAAAACAGAGCAGCTACGTCACTCTTTAATGGAACAGTGTTCTGCTTACGTCATTGTTCTTCAAATCTTCAATCATCAACAATTTCTTACTAAAATACCAGTGACCAGCTCTGATACCATTTTTCAGGTCCTCGATTGTAGGTAGATCGTTAACAAATTAAGTCATAACTCACACAATAATGTGTTGACAAGAGAACTAATGACGGGTTGCTATATTTAGAAAGAAAACCGTTTGATAAATGCGGAATCAATAACAAACGATTTGGTTGCTGAGTAATCAAATAAAGTTAACTAACACACAAGATTCACTCAAAATATTTCCATTTATATGAAGTTAATCATACAAATGATAATCTATCTAGAGTTTCTTGATGGGAAAGTTTGTCCGTACAATTCTAAGAACGGCCGTCACTTGACAAATATTCTTTCTAAGTTCGTATTCAGTCACTCTCCTTGAGGTGTGCCCTAAATATTCCTTTTATAGGCCTGACACCCAAGGACAGCTGTCATTCCTTCTAGAAACCCTAAATATAACGTACATATTCAAATTACATATACATAATTATCCTAAGTTTAAAACAAGTCTTCCGGGTAGGCTTTGTAGAAGTAAACTTCTCCAAGTAGACTTTGTGCTCTGCCTTCCTTGTTAGACTTGGTAACCATGAAGTGTGCCCAGGAACAGTTTTCCGGGTATGCTTTACTTGGAGTATTTTCTAAAGGAAAATACTCATTAAGCAGACTTCAATCTTCTTGATTATATCAGACTTTGCCCGACATAAACTTACTAGCAACCTTGTTCTTCAATGGTCCCATCAAATCCTTGCTTGGAATTAGCTTATTAGCAAAGTGTGCTTGGAAGCACTGTACCCTGCTTGAGTTGAACCCTAGCTTGTTGTCTGTTTGCATATTGTTTCGATGTAAGTGATATATAAATTATTTTTAGTACTTTTATAAATGCTAGGGTGTCAAATGATGACAACCATCATTTTATAATTTATGAGACATGCACACAGGAGACGGTACTGAATTCTCACAATTTTTTTTACTAGATTTCTCTATTACCAAAAACCAACACCTAAGGCTCCGGACTAGGAAACCCTACTTTAATGTTAGATTTATTCATAAACTCAGTTTTTTATAGCGGAAGCTAAAACTTTTGCATTTAACTTTATTCTACAACTAATCTTCAATATGGATAGCCTCGTACACACCTCAAGCTTGCCACGTCATCAACAACACCTGCATAGATACTAAAATTCAGCTGCACGCTAAGTGAGTTCTAGCTTTATTCTTTGCACTTAAACAACTTTTATAAATATCCATAGGAGGAACATTACATAATATATACTAAAAAGGACATTTACTATAACCTATAACTAAAGAATACTGTGTATTATCCATAGAAAGAACGCTACATATTATCCATAGAAGTAACAATGTGTATTGTCTATAGAAGGAAAACTATATATTATCCATAGAAGGAACATGATATATAAAAAGAACAATGTTTATTATCCATACAAGAAACCATATATATTATCCATAAAAAGAACAATGTTTATTATCCATACAAGAAATCTCAACTTAATTATATAATATCCATTTAAAAAAACTAACTATAATCCATGTAAGGAACTTAGGGGTCGTTTGTTTCCCACTTAATGGAAGCATTCAGACATATATATCTGAGTCACTCAGATGTAAAGAGCATTCAGGGCGTTTGGCTCTTTTAACAAATACATCTGAACGATTTTTTTAACCTCTGATTATGTCAGCTATAAATTGAATATGAATGGCATTCAAACATAATTACCCTTCCACTTCCCTCATTCTTCATATACCACCGCTCCCACCATCCCACCTCCTAACCACCACTGACAACAAATGTTCACCAATGGTTCGTCGTTCGTCAATTGAAGACCTGGCGATTAAGGTGATTTTATTGTAATTTTGCTTATTTGGTTCAATTTCTATCTCTTTTCAGCTTTGATTTATGGTTTAGAATCGATTTTGTTATACATTTAGTATTTTTCCATTTTGGGGTTTAAAGTTCATACATTGGTTTCAATTGGGTTTTCGATTTCATTTTCGTTTTCTACAGTAACACGAAAAAGGTCTAGTCAAATTTGCATGCATATTGTTTTTGTGTTTATATTTTGTAACATAGGTTAATCAGACCGATAGGATTCGTAATTATCATAGATTAGGGCTTAAATTCTGTTTTTCTTAAAAGGGTGAAATAAAGTGGGATTGGTTATGTATATTGTGTTCGTGTTTATATTAAGGGGTATGTTTGGTTTCACGATCGCCTTTTATAGAAGTTTTTGGTCGGTCGGTTTCAAAGTTTTCAAACCATGGCGGACGGTTTGGTTTACGGTTTATACTAAAAGTTTACCATGTTACTTTACTTAACACCTTGTTTCATTTTTTTTCACACAACCTCTTATTTTCGGGTATAAACACATTTTTTGCTGTTGTCTTTAAATAAGCCCGCTGTGATTTTTTTATCGAACTATATTTTTTGCATAAAAACTTCAATATATAAGGATTATAAATATTACAAAGATAAAGTGCTAACGAGCTGATTTTTAATAAAAACAACAAGAACACTTGTGTTGTCAGAAAATTAGTTAATGTGTTGTTAGAAAATTTAATTAATTTGTTTTAAAACTTAATAATGTGATGTTCGAAAAACTAGTTAAATTGCTGGTTTGAAAGTATTCCTTGTGCTACAGGGGTGTGCTAATAATATATGTTTTGATGTGGATGTGTTGGTGTGACAATAGAGATATTGATGCGCTAATAACATATGTGTTGGTGTTTTTAATGTTGTTGGTTGAAATTTAGTCAATGAGGAGTGACTGGATTACTTTAATGTAGAACCTGCATGTGTTTAATTTCTTTGTATTTGGATACATACTAATTATTTTAATACTTTACCTGTTTACCAGCAACATACTTTTTGTGATCACTTGAAGGGAATATGCCAGCCAACTACGTCGAGAGTCGAGACTTAGAACTTGTAAATCGACACGTCTGAAAATGCATTGGAGTTTGCTAAAATAATTTTGTTGACTGCAGTGTCTTTGCAACGCGTCACATGGAAACGTGCAAGGGTAAGCTATTGAAAGACTAGTATTGTGGTTTGGCGGCTTAGCCAGATTTGCAGAAAAGTTACTTAAAGATCTGAGACTGAAATAGACCTTTAAAATATTGCCAGATAATGTTAACACTTTGACGGATTATGTGATGAAAAAAGTTTGTCAGTATGCTTGGATGGGTGACGTCGTTAAGGAAAAGTTGAAGGCGTGACATGACACGTGACAAAGTTGAAAAGGCGCTCCGATTGGGTAGGTTGTTTTTTGTTAGACTTTTAAAATCTTATTTGTGATTTTATGTTTTGTATCGTTTAAGAATATTTGGGATTTAATGTTTTAGTAACTTTTAGTAAATGGTAGAAGATTAAAACATATGTGTAACACCCCGTAACCGCAGTGGAAACGTAAACGGGATGCAACAGACACATCTGATATCAACAGCATTGCTTATAAAGAAAACACCACTACATTAATTTAAACGTATTACATTGTTCCGAGTTTCGTTACCGTCTAGGCGTTATCACATAAGTTTTACCGATAATACGTTAACATGTTTAATACAAATTATAGACCCTTAAGCTTCCACAAAATAGCACACATCATCAAGCACGTATCACTCATTCCAATTTGGGTGTACCTAGAAAGCATGTAAAGAAAACGGGTCAACTACGAATAGTTGGTGAGTTTCACTAATTTAAATAAACCATGACAAATCATTATAATAATCATAAATTAGCGATGTAATTATGCTGAGCCTACAAGTGAAACCTCTGTTAACCCAGAAACACATCTAATAACCTCTGGGGACACTGTTAACCCAGAAACACATTTAATAACCTCTGGGGACACTGTTAACCCAGAAACACATTTAATAACCTCTGGGGACACTGTTAACCCAGAAACACATTTAATAACCTCTGGGGACACTGTTAACCCAGAAATACATTTAATAACCTCTGGGGACACTGTTAACCCAGAAACACATTTAATAACCTCTGGGGACACTGTTAACCCAGAAATACATTTAATAACCTCTGGGGACACTGTTAACCCAGAAATACATTTAATAACCTCTGGGGACACTGTTAACCCAGAAATACATTTAATAACCTCTGGGGACACTGTTAACCCAGAAATACATTTAATAACCTCTGGGGACACTGTTAACCCAGAACACTGTTTCGGGCCTTACAATATTAGCAACTCAGACAATTACCATCTTAATACATTACCGTACGATTCCTGTACAATAAACATTATATAAATACATTCATTTCCATGCGATCGGCATGTACTTAAACACTTTGATAAAAACATGCTTTCCGCCCCGAGAAAATATTTAAAACAGTTCAGTAAAAAGGGGCTCGTGAAACTCACCTTTTCGTGAGTAAAGATGTAATACTGTGCGCGGCTACCGGTCCGGATCTGTAATACGATCCCTAAGTCGTTACTACACAATTTCTATTAATATAACTTAAATTCGTGTTAACCGGTACGTCTGGGGACACTGTTAACCCAGTACCGTACACGATCCGGGAACAATGTTAACCCCGAAACACTTCTCAGGACTTAGATTGTGATATCACTTAGAGTTCTTTAGTCAAAACTACCATTAGTTTGTTTTCTCGTTTTGCGTGCCTAGCACGGTTATCCGTCTTTATGTTTTCAAAAATGAGTTTGGTCACATACGACCCGAAAATAGTTGTTACTGATATTTTAATTAAAGTGGTGAAATTAGAGCTCGGTTTAGACACCCCGTTTGGCCGCGGGGCCCGTTTCCGTCTTTAATATACCGGAAACTGCTAAGTCGGGTAAAAATACCCAAATCATCCGAATTATTTTCGGATGATTTATTTTTACTTGATTAACTTAGTTTCATGAAAATAGTCCATTTTTAAGGTTTTTATACACCGGTCAGCTCGCTTAGGCGAACTTTACCGGTTTACCGCGTTTTAAGCTTTAAAAGTTTGTTTTTATGTTCTTTTTAGCACAAATAAATATCCGCTTAGTCTCGGATCTTGAAATTTTGCACAAATCAGTTTTTGACGGTAAGGAATTTTAT